>NC_135717.1:79715662-79941440 GCF_964656455.1 Halichoerus grypus | reverse complement strand
CAAACATTTTTTGGAGCAGATGTAGCCCCTGCTTGGCTTGGTGAGTAGATGGGCCCTCTGTGAAAGGAAAAAGGCAGGCCTCCCCTCAGTCCAGTGGTGGACTGGATTTCAGACCCCCTTCATCCCCTTGCTCAGGTGTTTCTATACAGTGCTCGATTTCCACAACCTTCTGCCGGTGTCCTAGGGGCAGACAACTTCTGTTCTTCTTCCAGCTGACAACAAACCTTGATCAAACATTTCCTCCCCTTTGGGGACTCAATTTCTTTATTGTGGGGGAAAAAAGAAGGGGGATTGAACCTAAGAATCCCTAAGATGCTCTGCAGTGCCAAAATGCTTCGATTCTTCAGATATATATTGAGCATGTAAAAGGCATTCTGCAAAGTTTACTGGTAGAAGTAGCTGACACCAATAAAGAAACAATGCCTACAATTTCCAGTTTGACTAATTTGCACCAATTCCTTGAGGCTAATTTAAAAAAAAAAAAAAGAGGCTATGTTGTTTCTATGGACCCAAATATAATTGCCCAGCTGAATCATCAAGGATATTCTTCCTGTTTTCTGCAGTCACACCAGCAACCATTTAAATTCCCCGATTCAATTTCCCAGTCTGCAAAATGCTACCTCTTGTGGTGGGCTTTATGGCAACTAATGGGGTGGGGAGGGCTATTGGCCAGTGCAATGCAGTGGGCTGGCTCCAAGGACTGTGTAGGCATCTGAACCTTCTCCACATCAAGCTTTTTCAAGGGGCATCCTAGCCACTGATACTCAGGTTCTGAGCAGCTATGAGCTGCAGAACCCCACTCCCAATCTGGACCCACATCACTAACCCTGTGTCAGCTCAAGGTTGCACTGAGGTCCCTCTTTGGAGCTATGTTTTTACTCCACAGAGATGATGGAAAGTTTGTTCCAACAACAGGCCCGTGGCTCATAAATTTTGGGATGATTAATCATAACTAAGTGCACAACAAGGAGCAATGCACTCTGAACTCTAAATTGGGAGATTCTTTCCCTGTAATTTCAAGTTTGCAAATTAGACATCCAGATTTTTTTTCTTTTTTTGGATTTGTTTTCTTTTTATCTTGAGTGTTTATTACAGAAAGCTAGCCAAACTGACTCACAGTTATTCGTTTGACTTAAAAAAAAAACAAATCGGGCCAGCCTGATATCATCTGGGCCTCCAGCATGTCCATCAGAGTCAACTGACCCCACAGGTCCGAAGTTAGAGGTCTCCTCAGTTTAGACTCTTCTGTTCCCCAGAGCAGATCCTGTGCCAGAGAGGAGTGGGCATGAGGGTCATGAGTGCGAGGTGGGGGCACATTCCGAGGCAGTAGAGCCTCTCTGAAGCCACCCCCACCGCAACATGGCCACTAGCCGCCCCCCAACTACCTTGCCATGTTGTTCACCTGCCTATTTTGGCAACACCCACGCCGGCTGCCACACACCTTCCAAGGGCCTGACTCACCTCCAGGCTACGATCTCTTCTTCTTAATTGCCTATTCTAGCGTCCTATTTCCAGGACCTCACAGAGCACTTGACTCCTCACAAACATCAGGAATCATTGCTGAATGAATGAATGGATGAATAAGCAATTTTGAAAAAAGGGTATTTGGGTTCAAAGACAAAAGATCCTCAAACCAGTCCTAATTAGGATAGTAAAAAATTACTAGCATTTGAATAGCAGCTTTGCAGGGTGATTTCGCTTATATTATCTCTGTAACCCTCACAGGAACCTGTGCGGTTGGTTTTTATTATTCCATCTGCCTAATGAGAAAACTGGAGTTTAGAGAAATCAATAGGTAGAGCCAAAAGCAAGGCCTGTTTTATAACCTGGTACAAGTCACCAGCCTCCCTGAGGTTCCCTTCCTTCACCTGCAGCCGATATAGTATCTGACTTAAATACCTCGTGGGATTGTTCTGGACACGAAGCAACTGCTTGGGAATGATGGAGGAAAAGAAATCAGAGAAGGCCAAGGACTAACCCATCCTCCTCCTGAAGGCTGTCAGATTGGTTAGTAGGGTGAGGAGAGGTAGAGCCATCATGAGCCTATCAGGATGGTGGAGGAAGAACCCATCCAACCCCCTGGTATCAGTTCTGTCTCAGGTTCCCATGGTCCAGATACATGGATAAATCTCTCTTACAAGGTCAGACCTAGCCCCATTCTTGAGCCAGTAGTGATGGGACAAAGAGGACAACAACAACTTTACCCCCAATATCTGGTGGGACTTGGAATATACTCTACAGCCAACAGACCCCATAACTGGAGTGGCAGAGATGAGCCATGGTGCTTCATAGCCGCAATATAGTAGAAACTTCAATATGGTAACCCCTTTCTTCCCCAGCCCCCCTTTGCCCGAGAACATAGGGCTTGAACTTCTGTCTTGTCTCTAGTACATCATCTGCCTGGCTTTGTGTCTTAGCCTGCTCTGGTTCCCTTGAGGACCGAGGACCTTGTCTGCTTAGCTAAAGCTCTGAAGTCCTGCTAGTTTTGGCCAGAGAACTTCTCTGGCCGGAGACCCTGCACAGCTGGACTAACACTCAGGCAATCAAAACCATACCGGGACTCACCCCCACCCCAAGCTATTGCCCACCACTTAGGACCCCTGGCACGGCACAGCCTGGGAAGATACCTCACACATTGGCCACAGGCAGAGGATTGTGTGGGCTTGGCCAAGTGGGGGCAGGGATGAGGAAGGCAGTGGAACGGGACAGGGGGGTTGAATCAGTGCAAATGTAGAAGACAGCAAAGCCTCCCCGAGGCCCCAGGACTCAGGAAATCATCCCAGGTGTCACTGTCGCTCACTACCTAGAGCTTACGTGGGACAGGCACAAAGTGTCTCTCATCTCGGGGAGCTGGCATGGACGGTCCCTCTGCGTGACACACTTCTGTCCACTCAGCAGCTGGCCTCTTCATCCGTCAGGTCTGTGCCTCAGGGGCCTCCCTCCAGAAGCTTCCTCACTTCCAGTACTGTGCTGCTCAGTGTCTAACAACCGGCTCCGGGAGTGGGGCCAAGGTGCTTGCTGGTGTCTGTGGTGCAAATATCTCCACCATGGCTGATTTCTGCTCACCCCGGGATGTCACCCGTGCGCAGTTGGGAAGAAAAGTACAAGGCAGTGTGAGCCATGTGAGCCGGCTCCAGAATGCCATTACGACCCCCCAGTCGGAAGTGGGCACCCCACTTTGCTCAATGACCCCATCGTGTTTTGTTCTAAAACCTGTCATGATTTGTAATTCTACCATGATGTCTGTTCACTTGCGTTCACGTGGATTCTCTCCGTGAGACGGTGAGCTTCACCAGAGCAAGAGCCTGCCTGTTGGGTCTGCGATTGGCACCCAGCACCTGGCACGGGGTGTGGAGTGTGGCACAACAATGCCTGAAGGAACGAGTGTGTGAAAACCAGCCCTAAGATTATTAATAGGCTGCTTCATGAGCAGTTAGGAACGGAAGTAGCAATTGCCAGGAGTCACTAGTACAGGTTCATTAAAAACAATTATATCTGATTAATCTCATTTCTTCTTTTGACAGGGTTATTAGTCAAGTTAATAAATGAAATAATAATAACAATAGCTAACATTTATTGGCCGCTTACTGCCCACGAGATATCGTTGTGTTTTACACAGCGGTGTGCTAGTATGACCAATTGGGGTTTCAGGGGAAGTAGCCCTGATTTGTAGCATTTGCTGATTTCTGTGGTATAAATATTCCCGTGGTGGCCAATTTCAAGCCACCAAAGTGGCTTCATCCATATAACAAATGTACTGAAAATTTCACAGTCCGCCCTCAGGAGCCTGTAGGAGCCTGTTTCGGCACACCGTGGTTTTCCCTAGTAACATGGAATTATTACAATGACCCTATGAGATATGCTCCGCTATTGTTCCTATTTCACAGATGGGGAAACTGAGGCACAGAAAATGAGGTGTCCAAGATCACAAGCTAATTGGGCAGAACTGAGTGTGAACCAGGAAGCCTGGGTCCAGAGTCAGTGCTCTTCACCCGCCCCCCCCCCATGCCCGTGGTGAGCCATGTGGGCACATCTTTGCCTCCATGGCATCCTCATGGATATGTCATATTACTGTATGGCTTCACCACTGGCTACTTGGCTGTATTCAAAGGTGCTGATCAAGAGCTGAACGCAGACCAGGCTACAGGCACTTCACACTCACCCCAGGGCTCCCATCAGAGATGCAGGAACGCCAAGCACAGAATGGTGACCCTGGGAGAGCCATGCTCTCGGGATTCCTAGCAGTTGTAAGCAAGGACCAAATCTACCAGCATGAAGTCTACTATGAATAAAAAGGGCAACTCTCCGTTTGGATTCAAGACATAGGTTAGGAACTACAGCTTGGCAGTAACTCCGATAGACGACAGATATGGGTATGGACAGACAACAGATTGCAGCTGATTCCAGCTCAGCACCAGATGACATGCAGTTTCTATGATTCCTAATGGACACTGGAGCCACGGGGCCAGCAGCACAGCATCTGGGTCCCTCCAGGCGCCAGTTGGGTTTATTTCTTAGCATGACTCTGAGGGTGAGAGGGTGACTCAAACCAAAGACAGGGATGAAGGACCGTCGGGGGATGTGGAAGAAGGGCTGCCACCTGAGGAGGAGGCTTCTACGCCACGTGGCCCCAGAGGAAAGAAAGGGAGTGTGGGCAAGGTTGCAGGGAGGCGGACACCCCTGAGGAGCCAAAGCTTCTCCCAACGGTGGCTTGCAGGTGGCCAGTGGTGGGGTCCCTGACAGGGCCACCTCCAGGACTGCATGGCTCCAGGGCACGGGAGGAAGCCTGCTACAGCAGATAATTCAAGCATCGTCTATGGAAGTCACTGAGTGTGGGGCTAAGAAAGAGCAAAGTGCCCAAACGGACCCACACTTAATGCTTTTTGAGCACCTACTACACAGGAAGCCTAACACTGGGCACTCGGTGAATGCTTTCTCGTATCCCCCCAGGACCCCCGCAGGCTGCGCAGGGACCTAGCTCCTCTCTGGGCAGGAGGCGAAGTGACGGGACAGAGCCACCCCTCCTGGGACGTTGCAGAGCTTGCTGTCCACTGCCACTCTGCCGGGGTATGTTACGCTCAGGCCTCTCCGTCCGCGACTCTCCTGCTTTAGGACGTGCGCAGGTAGAAAAAGAGAGAGGAAAGGAGGGGTACACTTTCTCCCTTTAGTTTTCTGAGAAGTACATGGGTTCTAATTCTTTTGTTCCTAAAACTATAAACATTTCATCAATCCCTGAGCACCTATGTCAACTTTCACAAACAAATCTACCTTTTGAGGCATCCCGGCAATAGCACCCTGGCTTCCTCAGCAGGGAAACAGAAGAAATAATAGTGCTTAAGTCAAAGAGGAGCCTCCAGGCACGTGAGTGGGCCACCCATGTGGTAGAAGCCATGTGAAGCTGTGAGACCGCTGCAGGTGGCTTCGTGGAGGTGTGTGTCTCCATGGGGATAAAGCCCTCCCCAGGAACCGTGTGGAGGTAGACCGGGAAAGGGCTTGATTGATTCTGGGTAGCAGGTATTTTATGTCCTGTGTTGTTATTTATGTCTCTACACCTACACTCCTGAGCCCCACACAATTGGCTGTTGCAACATTTCAAAAGCATTTCCATGGAAGCATTCATACAGTCAAGCTGTCCTCTTTCCAGTACACACGCCAAGGCTGAGTGAGCGGGTGCCACAGTCGGGGCCCTGGGCGGCCACCCCGGCTCCAGCCGCCTATTGCTGTGCTTGGGGAAGGAAGAAGTGGGAAAAACGTTGCCTTGGAAGGGCCCCTGGCCCTGGAGTTCCCTCCCCCTCGGTACATTGGATGTGAGGGGAGGGTCCAAGGGGGCGAGAGGGTCCCTGCACAGCAAGCCTGGCTCAGCGGACTGGAGTCGAGCAGGGAGAGGAGAGTGCCCATGCAGGTGTCAGAGCCCAGCACGGGGTGACAGACACATCTGCATTGGGCACGAGGTGGTGACAGTGGGAGATGGTGCACATACGGTGGGATCGATTCAATAAGTAAACATGTTAAGAATAGTGGGAGCCAGATTTTTCACCGTCAGAGAAAGGAATCTCCAACGTGGGAAGGGAGGAAGTTAGAGCACCCGGTGGGGCTGGTTGCAGCCGGGGCATCACGTGAACTCACTTGACAGTATGTATAGATAGATTCAGAAACACACGTTATGTAAATGCCTATGTACACACACACACACACAGACACACACACTTCTCTAGTTCTTTCCACTGAAGCAGCCCTGGGGACATCAACACCCTAAAATCAATGAGGACACTTAGCCCCAGATCCTAGTTTCTAAATGCCATCGTCCACTAAATGGACTTCAAGACTCCTTGGAGAAATGACTGATTCTAAAACAAAGCCATGTAAAGTACAAGGTGAACCTGGAACATTTGTGCCAGAAATAAGAAAGCTCACAAAAAAAAAATGAAGAAGGAATGACAAAAGGATGCAGAAGCCAGCTTGAAGGGGGTCCTGTGACCAAATTAGGAACAATTTGTGTTTCAAAATGAGTATTGATAATAACAGACATAACCTATTGAATAAAATAAGGAATTAATGATAACGAATGAAGTATTTACATGGTTTCAAACCGCCTCCCCCAGAAAATCCTACTCATTACAAAAGGAGAAGGAGCAACGTGACCGTGGAGAAGCCTGGTAGACATCACCTTAAGCAGGGATCAAAGTCAATGCTGTCAGTGACAGAACAAATCCAAACTGCATGTCCCCAAGAGCGTGCAGGGAGAAGGACACAGCATCTCAGCTGAACCCATTAGTGCAGAGGCATCCTACATCCCCAGACGGAGGGACATTCTACAGAACTCTGGCCTGCGATCCTCAAGCATCAAGATGACAAGAGTCAAGGAAAGTCTGGCTGCTCCAGCCTGAAGGCAACCAGAGATATGTCAACTAAATGCAACACGTGGTTTGAAACAGAATCCTTTTGCTGTAAAGGGTGTTATTTTCAACAAGTGGCCAACAGTAGGATCTGAGCGCTCAATAACAATAATGTAAGAACGCTAGTCTCCTGATTTTGATGGGCGCAGTGTGGCTATGCAGAGAAATGTCCCGGTTTGTAGGACACGCACATTTGTGTCTTCAGGGCTGATGGGGCATCATGTCAACAACTTGCTTTCAAAGCATTCAGGGAAAAAGAGAAACTTGCACCTTTTCTATAAAGTGGAATGTTCTAAGGGTTAAAGGAAAGAAGGGAAAAAGGAAAGGAAGGGGAAAAAAACAATTTACAGGAATCTGAAGCAGGGAGGGGGAGGGGGGCCCTCGAGGTGTGACCAGAGTTCATGGTGAGGAGTTGTGGGCTTTCTTTTTCCTGGCAAGCCTCCAGAGCCAAACTGCTCTTCTCCTGAGGTCAGGCACTCCTCAGCTAATGTTCTCCCCTCTCCCGCTCAGGCCTGCCCCACACACTGCTACCAATGGCTATGGGCAGCCGACCTCGGCAAGCCAGGGGGGCTACGGTTCTAGACCCCGACAGCAGCAAGAGACAGATGACAAGTAAGTGGGGGCTGGGCAGAACCTCCCTCCAAGGGCAGGCGTCCTTGTGCAAGAGAACCTGTACAGAGGCAAGGATGGTCCAAATGTCCTTTGAAGGCCCCTTAGGGCCCAGGGATGGGACTGAGAGGACGTCAGGTCAGACATCTATTTGCACACACCCTCCTCTCCTAAGAGGTTTTGATGTTCATTTTCAGGATTGGCAGCCACTGCTTCGGCTACCACATCAACGTAAACACACTTCAGGAGAGAGGACGTGAGCAAAAGCCAAGACCGAAGGTTCTGCCCTAGCTCTCCTAACCTCAGCTTCCACGGCTGTGGCACAGAGCTGGAGAAAGGGATATCCGATGAAAACATGGGGATGGCAGGCTGTTTCACCCTTGTAGAGAAAGAACTGGCCAGTCTTCTTTTCCATCGTAGTAGGCAAGTAGAGCGCTCACCTCTCTTTCCCTTCTGCCCACGTCAGGTACTATTCCAAGGAGCATAGGAAACAGCCGGCTCCCCTGAGCAAACCGAGAGAGGCTGGACACCAAGGCCAGAGGTCAGGGGTGTCTGAGCAACACTTCCCCTACTCAGGCTGGAAAGAGGCTTCTGGACCCCTTTTGTGGCCCACCCCTAACCTTTTGTGCTGTGGCTCACCCACCATCGCCCCCTTCCCTTCCTCACTTCCATGATCCATTATTGCAGTCAACTCCCATGCTCTGCCATCAAATGCCCCACCCAGGCAGTCCTCCTCACACCCAAGCTGGTGAGTGTGGTAGGGGGAAATTCATGTGCGGACCAAGCTTACTGCCTGTCTGTGTTGACTCATCTCCAGCAGGCGCTGACCACTCCCCAGCAATCCCCACTAGTCCTACTACTATATCTGCCTTTCTCCCTCCTAAAAGACCATTCCATCCCTTCTCATGTGTCTTCTCATCACCTTCTTCTCTGCCAATGACTGTCTTATTCTTTGAAAAGGAAATGGAGGCAATAAACCAGGGGCTTTCCACTGCCAGCCCACCTCTGTCTGGACCCACACCCTCCACTTTCCTTCTGGTTCCCTACTCCAAGAAAAAGGCCAACCCCTGAACCTGTGCTCTGAACTCAAGGGCCTCGCTCCTGTATCTTTCTCCTGGACAATTGAATCAAACACACATGTTTCCATATCCCTAGCCTTAAAAAACAACTCCCTCCCTTGGCCCCACATTCCTCTGTAGATACAGTTCCATTTTTCTGTGCCCCAGCACAGCAAGAAGACTTACTTATAGCCCTCCCTTAACCTACTCTAACTGGACTTCAGAAACCCCCCCACATTGAGTCCGCTCTTGTTTAGAACACCAGTACCTTCCATGTGGCCAAACTCAATGGTCACTTCTCTATTCTTACCTTACTTGATCTCTTAGCATTCCCTACACTCGTCCCTATCTCCTTCCCTTGACTTCATGGTACATCTCTCTCCTGAAGGTCCACCAGCCTCACTGGGGGTATCTTCTCTGCCTCTTGCTGACCCCTTCTCCTCTGCTTGCCCTCCAGATATTAAAATGCTCTAGAGCCCTATCTTTGGCCCATTTCTTTTCTTCCAGCTCTACTTTATCCTTAAGTGATGTCATGCTCTAGCTTCAAATAAAATCCATATGCCGAAGACTCCCAACTTTATATGGCTCTCCCTGGAACTCTAGACTCATATATCCCGTCTTACTCAACATGTCTATTGGATGTCCATCTCAAACCTGACATGGGCTGAAGAGAACTTTTGACTCCTTTCTCCCTCCCATCACCCCTAGGAATTCTCTACTTTCAGTCTTCCACCACCCCCCACCATTACTCAAGGCAACAAAACAGCCCTTGCTCCTGTCTTTTTATCATTCCAATATGCATTGCATCAGTAGGTCCCCTTGCATTTTGGCCCAAAGTGCTCAAATCACCTCCACTGCCACCATCCTTGCCACCAGCCATGCCACAGTACATCCCCCAAGCACTGAAATAGCCTAATGAGTCTCTGCTTACACTCTTGATGCCTACAACCCATTCTGATCCATACTCCATAGGAACCACTTCTCCAAAATGCCTCCATCATCCTTAGGAAAAAAAATTCAACTTGGTTTTCCTAGTTTATAAAACCTACATGATCTGGCCCAGCTCAGCACAGGACTTAGGGGCTAAATCACATCAGGTTGACTGATAAAAGATGCAAGGAGTTCTTTGGATCTGGGACACTTGTGGGTGTGAGTGTGTTCAAGATATGTTCCAGGACAAAGGGCCTGGGAACTGTTGCAATGCATGGGAAAGGAGTGAGGGGAGGAAGGGTAGGGAGGACACCTCTCTTTATAATCAGACTCCAGCCTGGAGAAGGTCCCACTACCAAGGGCAGCCTAATTGCCAAGACAGCTTCATCAGCAACAGGGCCGGTGGGCAGTAGAGGACCGCATTTCTCCAAAGGCAGAGCCTGGAGTCTGCTAGGATGCCCCTGGTTAGCTTACAGGGAGAGGTGGGGCTGGGGGCTGTGCAGAGGAAAGAAGAGGAGGAAGAGCAATAGAATGCCTACAGCTGGGGCCAAGCAGAAGGAATGGTGGCTAAGCCATGGAAGATGAGTTGGGAATAATGTGCCCTTGGCTGAGATGGCTGGGCTGGGGAACCTCAGAACCTCCTGGGCACCATCCTGCAAATAGGGCCTCAGCCAGGCTCCACCATTCCAAGGCCAAGTGCTCTGTACTCTTCCCTCTTATGTCAGTCTATACCACCCAAACAAGAAAGTGCAAGCCCCCTCACTCCCTCCCTCTGTGGGAAAATACGTGGAGGTGTGTCTTACTGTTGTCCAAGTGGTTGGCCTTAATGATCTTCTCTGAGTAGTCAGAAATACTGGAACATTCAATCTAGAAAGGGCACAGAACAGAGGAGTGAGGCATAAAAAAGATCACAGCATGTCTGGCACCAATTTAGCTGATGGAGAATTCCGACTGAGCCTGGAGGGGTACGGTGACCTGCCCACAGCCATACAGTTATTTTCTAGTAGACTGAAGACTACAGTGCAGCCCTCCGGATTGGCAGGACTGCGGCTCTTGCATTGAGTCCGTCTGCCTTTGCTGGAGGCTGATTCCCAGCTACTGCTTCACAATGGAGGGCCTGGTATCCAAGTTGGGGGATTCAGAAGGAAGTGGCAGGCCTCCTCCTGGCCAGAGGAGAGTGACCTGGAGCCAGGCAGCCTGGATTCACATCCAGCCTCAGCCACTCTCCACCTGCCCCTCAGTTTCCTCCTAAGTGAGGAAACAGTCCCTGTTTTACTTGGTCATTGTGTGGATTAAATAAGCCAAAGCATGTGATCCACTCAGAGCATGACGGCCCCCAAGCCCCAGCCCCCGGGCGGGCGGCCTTACAGCCCTCTTTTCTCTTCTCCTGTCTTTGCCCTCCTGCTTTCCTTTCCCCCTTCTCTCTTCTCTCCCTCTCCCTCTCTCTCTCCCTCTCTCTCCTTCTACTTCTCTCTCTCTCTCTCTGGAGAAGAGCAGTGGGTAGAAAGGGGAGCCTGGAACAGAAGAACCTGTGAAAGGGGCCATCAGGAAAGAGGCCCAGCTAGATGTGGGAGCTGTTTAGAAAAGAGCAGTGACAGCAAAAGCCCGGGAAGCAGACAGATTGGGACAGTTGGGATAGTCGCCACAGCTGGAAGGCGCCAAGTGGGCGCCTCCTGACAGCTCCTTAGCTGGGGCCGCTGGCCACTTAGAAGCCAGTGAGGGACAGCCCAGCCCTCTCATTGCTCAGCCCTCGGCTACCCATGCCCCAGCTGGACAGGGACTGAGATGAGGCCTCTGAGACAGTGCTGGGAGGGCGGGCAGGGGGATGGCCAGACAAACCAAGTCCCACCCTGAGGTTCTGTGACCTCATTGAAAGTGGAGTCTGTCCCTTGCTGGAAAGCCTCCCTTTGGGTGAGGAGGGCCCAGTGAAGGAGAGCTGGAAGGTGGGGAGGGGCAGGACTCGACCTGGGGCATCCAGATTGGCCCATCTCCTCAGCTGAGTACATCTCAGCTTTTTCAGTCAAGTCTGTGGTGGAGATGCCTCGAGGATGGCCCAGGTTTCTAAAAGACCTCTACAGCCAACGCCTAGGCACTTTCCAAGTGAGGCATGGAGAAGGAACGTTGTCACTGCTGGGGACTCAGGGACAGGCCTCTGAGGCCAAGTGGGGGTGGCCAAGGGGATGTGGAGGGCTCTGGGGTTGTCAGCACAGGCTACAGGACCATGCAGCTAAATGCACAGAGAACAAAGCCCCACTGAAAGTTGCTCAGCTCCCATGGGCCTCTGCAAGCAGCTGTCTTGTGTGCACACTGGGAGCTTAATTGTAGTGTGTCTTAAATTTTGCTCAAGACCAATTCCCATATTCTAGCCTTGGGCCCTCTGCATTTTTCAAACATCAGCCAGCCACTCAAGAGTTTTTCTTTTTCACAGTTTCTTCCCAGCTCCAGAGCCCACAGCCTCCCTGTCATCAAGCAGTGCCCAGCTCTGCAGTGTAGCCAGAGGAAGGCTGGGAGCCCTCCCAAAGTGTCAGCCTCCATTTCTATCTGGAGGGGCTGCAGCAGCCAGAGCAGCAGAATTTAAACTTACCAACTTGCCCTTTAACGAACAAAGGAAGGAGATTGTCTTATTATCCCCTAGGGCCTCATCCCAACTATATTAATATTAGACACTGAGCATTGGTCATATGCCAGGCCCTGTTCTAAACACTTTACATATGTATTAAACTCATTTATTCTTCACAATCACCGCATGGGCGAGGTATTGTTCCTAAGGCCATTTATAGATGGAGAAACAGAGGTACAGAAGTGAATTATCCACAGTCACACAGAGCAGAGATTCAAGCCAAAGCCCACACGTATAACCACACAGCACTGCTTCTCAAGCTGATGGTAGGACTAAGTGCTCTAAGGTAATGATGACACCAGAATGATTTCCAGAAAGTCAAAAATCCTCCGTAAATGTCAGCATTTGTCAGGGCAAGGAGCCAGGAGCAATGCCCGAGTGACAGGGAGCCCTGCGAGCTTGCCCCACCTCCTGAGAGTCACACTTGATTTTCTCTACCTCTCCTCGAGGGTGTGGCCCCAGCAAGGAATGGACCTAGATTTGTACTTGTAGGAGGGGCAGGAGAAGGTAGGAGGCAGCTGGTTCTACAGGAGCCAACAAGAGGGAGGGAGTCGCATGCTCACCCCAAACACTTTCTTGGCCCCTGCTTTGGCAGCAAACATGGAAAGGATCCCAGTACCACTCCCAACGTCCAGCACCACTTTGTCCTTGAACACATGCTTATTGTGGTACATGGAGTTCCGGTAGGTGAGTGTCCGCACCTCATCCTTCAGCATTTCCTGTGGAAGGAAAGGCAAGGCAATGTCAATGTATTCAAGCCACCTAGGAGTACACCAAGGTCATGGACCCCAGGACTGTCCTGTTAAATTTTTCAAGAATACAGCCACTTTGGAAAACAGTGTGGAGATGCCTCAAAAAATTAAATATAGAGCTACCCTATGATCCAGCAATTGCACTACTGGGTATTTACCCCAAAGACACAGATGTAGTGAAAAGAAGGGCCATATGCACCCCAATGTTCATAGCAGCAATGTCTGCAATAGCCAAACTGTGGAAAGAGCCAAGATGCCCTTCAACAGATGAATGGATAAAGAAGATGTGGTCCATATATACAATGGAATATTACTCAGCCGTCAGAAAGGATGAATACCCAACTTTTGCATCAACATGGATGGGACTGGAGGAGATTATGCTAAGTGAAATAAGTCAAGCAGAGAAAGTCAATTATCATATGGTTTCACTTATTTGTGGAACATAAGGAATAGCATGGAGGATATTAGAAGGAAGGGAAAAATGAAGGGGGGTGGAGATCAGAGGGAGAGATGAACCATGAGAGACTATGGACTCTGAGAAACAAACAGGGTTTTAGAGGGGAGGGGGGAGGGGGGTTGGTTAGCCCGGTGATGGGTATTAAGGAGGGCACGTACTTCATGGAGCACCAGGTATTATGCGAAAACAATGGATGGTGGATCACCACATGAAAAATTAATGATGTATTGTATAGTGACTAACATAACATAATAAAATAAAATTTTAAAAAAAAAGAATCTCAGTGATGGGGGTGCCTGGCTGGCTCAGTCACTGGAGCGTGCGACTCTTGATCTTGGGGTTGTGAGTTTGAGCCCTGTGTAGGGTGTAGAGATTGCTTAAAAATAAAATCTTTAAAAAAATCTCAGTGATGTCATTAGGCCAAGCTGCAGGAGAGTATTGTAGGGCAGCTGGACTAGGGGCTACCTGTACACTTACAAACAACTCCAGCCTTAAAACTCTACCCAAGAAAGATAATTTTGTACTATAAGAGGAGAAACCCATGTCCAGCCCTGGGAAAACTTCCATCTACCAAAGAAAAAAGGAAAGATCAGTGCAATGCAACCTGAGGGATTTAAGTTAAACCTAAAGCAGAATCTTCTGCCACCATGAAAGAATTGTCTTCAAACAGGTTATTAGAGGAGGCTTTGTGTTTCGTGTGTGTGTGCGTGTGCATATCTTTTTCATTTGCTTTTTTTAAAGAATGGAAAACATATTTCTTTGCTCAGCATTATTCAAGTGCTTTGTGGCCTAAAAGAAAGCAGGTTACCCCTTACAACTGTCTCCAATCTAAGGAGAACATGATTAATCTGTGTATGGTGGTGAGGCAGAGACCTTTGTCCATTCAAGCTATCAGGAAACACTTTTTTTTTTTTTTTTGAGAGAAAGAGAGCACGCAAGCAGGGTGGGGAGGCAGAGGGAGAGGGAGAGAGAGAATCTTAAGCAGGGTCCACACCTGACATGGGGCTCAATCTCACTACCCTGAGGTCATGACCTGAGCCAAAATCAAGAATTGGACATTTAACTGACTGAGCCACTCAGGCACCCCAAACACTTCTGACTAATTCATCACCAATAGTACTGGGGTTATAGTATAATTTTAGTATAATGTTTAGTATAACTTGCATACAATAAAAAGCACAAATTTTAAATGCATGGTTAGGTATAAGAGTTTTTTTTTTTAAATTTAAATTCAGTTAGCCAACATATAGTACATCACATGCCCTCCTAGGGGTAAGAGTTTTAACAAATGTATACCTGTGTAACCACCACTATAACCAAGATATAGAACATCTCCACCCCCCTAGAAAGTCCTTAATGTCCCTTGGGCAGTCAATCCCCACCACCACCCAAATGATTAATCATCTAACTTCTATCACTAAAGTTTCCTTCTTTCTTCATATAAATTGAATCATATGGTATGTACACTTTTGTGTCTGGTTTCCTTTGCTCAACATAAGGTTTTTGATGTTCATCTACTTTATTGCATATATCCAAGGTTTGTTCCTTTTTTCTTGTTCTTGTTGTATTGACTAGTATTCCATTGTATGGATGTTTAGCCATTCATTTGTCGATGGGTATTTGGATTGGTACAAATAAGGCAGGTACAAACATTCTTGTATAAGTATATTTGAGGATATGTTCTCATTTTCCTTGGGTAAATACCTAGAAATGGGTTTGCTGGTAGGTATTTAATATCATAAGAAATTGCCAGTTTTCCAAAATAGTTGCTCTAGTTCATGATCCCACCAGGAATGCATGAGATCTCAAGCTGCTTCACATGCCAGCAACTTAGTATTATCACTTTTTAAAATTTTATTCATTCTTGTAGATATGAGCTGGTATCTCATGGCAGTTTTAATTGCATTTCCCTGATATCTATTGATGTAGATAAATTTTTCATGTGCTTATTAGTTATTCATATAAATCTTCTACGATGTGTCTGTTTGAGTCTTTTGCCCGCTTTTTTCTTGACCTGTCTTTTCTTTATTGAATTGTAGGAATTTATATATTCCAGAAACAAATCCTTTGTCAGACATATGTACTGTGAATATCTTCTTCCAATCTGAGATTTGCCTTTTCATTTTCTTGATGTTGTCTTTTGAAAAGCAGTTTTTAGTTTTGATAAAGACCAAGTTTGTAGGTGTTTTTTTTTTTTAATGATTAAAATTTTTTGTGTCCTGCCTAATTTTTATCTACCCCAAGGTCACAAAGATAATCATCTATGTTTTCGTCCAGAAGTTTTATAGTTATGGCTTTTACTTTAGGTCTATGATTCATGTCAAATTAATTTTTTTCATATGCTGTAAATTAGGGAAATGAGTTCATTTTTTTTATATAAAACAGGTGATGTAAGCACCATTTATAGACTAGACTCATTTCCTCCATTGAATTACCTTGCCATCCTTGGCAAAGATCAATTAACTATATATTTGTAGCTTCTCTGACCTGTTCCATTAATATACCAATTCAACACTAATTTGATTACTGTAGCTTTATATTAACTTTGAAATAAAGTAATGTGAGTCTTAGTTCTTTTTTTACAAGTTTTATTTTAGATCCTATGCATTTCCATATACATTTTAGAGTCTGCTTATTAATTCACACAGAACAGCATCCTGGAGTTGATTGCATTGAATCTATAAATCAATTTGGAGAGAATTGATACCTTACAAATATTGAGTCTTACAATCCAAGAACACTGACACAGCTTTCCATCTGTTTAGGTCTCCTTTAATTTCTCTCTGCAATGTTTTATAGATTTTAGAAGGCTTGCATTTCTTTCATTAAATTTATTCTCAACTATTTTACTTTATGGTATTGTATGTGATATTTTTAAATGTTATTTTCCAATTGTTTTATGTCAGTGTATATATTGAACATATTGTGTTTTGCAGGCTTGCTCACTTCACATACTAATTGTAGTATGATTTTTTGTAGATTCCTTTGTTTTTCTATGTAAAAAATCTTGTCACTTGTGAATTAAGACAATTTTACTTTTTTTTTCGTATCTGTATGCCTTATATTTTTTGTTCTTTCCTTTTGTTTTACTGCACTGGCAAGGACCACCATACAATAAAACATTGAATAAAATAGGAGAAGACAGGCATTCTTTCTTTGTTCCAATAATGTAAATGTCACCATTGAGCATAATGTTAGCTGTGGGCTTTCTATAAATGTCTTTTATCAGATTAAGACATTCTTTTCTATTTATCATGATTAGCATTGAATTCTGTCACATGCTTTTTCTACATTTATTGAAATGGTATGTGACTTTTCTCTTTTATTCTAATAATATGTTGAACTCCAGAGATTGGTTTCAAATGCTAAACCAACATTTTGTCATGATGTATTATCCTTTTTAAATATTGCTGGGTTTTATTTACTAATATTTTGTTGCAGATATTTCTATCTATATTTGTGAGACATTAATCTGTTATTTTCTCTTACCTTTCTCTGGTAATAAGTTATGCTGACTGAGCTCATCACACAAGTTAGAAAGTGTTCTCTCATATACTTTCTGAAAAAGTTTGTGTGAGATAGGTATTTTTCTTCTTTAAATATTTGACATATAATTCACCAGTAAAACTATCTGGGCCTGGAGTCCTTTTTGTGGGAAGATTCAATTTTTCAATAGATAGAGGGCTGTTTTAGTTTTCCGTGCATTCTTACATCAGTTCTGACAAAGTGTTTTTCCAAGGAATTTATCCATTTCAGCTAAGAGATCAAATTTACGGGCATAACATTGTCATAATATTCTCAAATTACCTCTCAAATGTTTATATGATCTGTACTAATGTCCTTGTCTTCATTTATGATACTATAATTTGTATTTCATCTGACTTTTTCTTGATCAAACTAGGGGTTATCAATTTAATTAGTCTTTTCAAAAACTAACTTTTAGCTTAGTTGATTTTCTATATTGCTTTATGTCTACTTCATTGATTTGTGCTCTCATTTTTATTATTTGCTTTTCCAAACTTACTTGGGTTTTCTTTTCTGCTTCATAAAGTAGAAGTTTTGATCATTGATTTTGTACCTTGCTTTTTGTCTAATATAAGCATTTAAAGTTATAAATTTATGGGGTACCTGGGTGGGTCAGTTGGTTAAGCATCCAACTCTTGATGTCAGCTCAGGTCATGATTTCAGGATCATGAGATTGAGCCCTGCATCAGGCTCCACACTGAGTGTGGAGCCTACTTAAGATTCTCTCTCTCCTTCTCCCTCTGCCCCTCCCCACTCTAAATAAATAAATAAATAAATAAATAAATAAATAAATAAATAAAGTTACAAATTTCCCTCTAGGTTTTGCTCTAATTACAACCCACAAATTTCCATGTGTCTGTTTCTTAGTTCAGAAACAGCTGTAACAAAATACTATAGACTGGGTGGCTTAGAAAACAAACATTTCTCACAGTTCTGGAGACTAGAAATCCAAGATCAAGGTACCAGCAGATCCATTATCTGGTGAGGGCCTGCTTCATGGTTTGCATATGGTCATCTTTTCCTTGTATCCTCACGTGGTGGAGAGTAGAGTGAAAAAACAAGCCCTCATGTCTCTTTTTATTTTTTCAAGATTCCAGACTACATTATAAATTTATTTTGCTGAGAGAAGGATAGATTATCTAATAAATGATGCTGTAGTACCGAACAACCTGTATAGAAATATGGCTGGACCATAACCTCACAGGATATAGAACATTACTTAAAGATTAAATACTTAAAAAAATAAAGATTAAATAAACACTTAAGTATGGGAAAAAAAACAAAAAATAACTTCAGCAGAATTTTTAGGAGACTGTATTAGTTTTCTATTCCTGCTGTTACAAATTACCAAAAACTTAGTGATTTAAAACAACACAGATTTGTTATCACACAGTCTGGAGGTCAGAAGTCTCATCCAGGTCTCATTGGCCCAAAATCAGGTGTCGGCAGGGCTGTGTTCCTTCTGGAAGATCTAGGACAAAATCCATCCCCTTGCCTTTTACAGCTTCTAGAAGGTACCTGCATTCCTTGGCTCATGGCTCCTTGCTCCTTCAAAACCAGCAACTGCATCACTGTAACCTCTGTCTCCATTGTCCTCACATCTCCCTCTCTGACTCTGACCTCACTCTCCTGCTTTCTTCTTTCACTTATTGGGACTCTTGTATCATGTCTCCTCTCAGTATACTAATCCCATTCATGAGGGCTCCACTTTCATGACCTACTTACCTCCCCAAGGCCCTACCTCCTGATACCAATATACTGGGCATTAAGATTTCAATATATGAATATTGAGGGGGACACAAAATTCGGTCCATAGCATTGTGTTTTCACTATCATTCAGTTTCCAATATTTTCTAATTTCTCTTGTTATTTCTTTTCTGACTTTGTTTTCAGTGCTGCTTAATTTCCAAGTATTTAGAGATTTTCTCAATAATTTATTGGTTTTGGTTTCTAATTTAATTCCATTATGATCAAAATAATGTATTCTGCATGATTTCAGTGTTTTAAAATGTATTAAGATTTGTTTATGGCCTGACATATGATCTATCTTAGTGAATGTTTCAATGTGTACTTAAAAGGAATGTGTATTCTTTTAGTTTGGAGATGCAATGTTCTACAAAAGCCTATTAGGTCAGGTTATTTGATTGTATCATTCAAATTTCTACATCTTACTGATTTGTGTGTGTGTGTTGTTCTATCAATTGTCAAGAGGGAAGTGTTAAAAAAAAATCTTTAACCATAGTTGGGGATTTGTATTTTTATCCTTCTAGTTCTATAGATTTTGCTTGATGTTTTTGAAGTTTTGTGCACACATGTGTGACAGCTTTGTAATGTGTCACCTTGGCTTGCTACTCTGCATTTCTCAGAATTCTCTTTCTACTATGTTACCAGTTAAAGTGGGCCACAGAGGAGATTTGGAAGGTAAAAAGGAGGCAGGAAGCATTTTGTAGTGCACACGTCATTGACGAAGTGTTGACTCACTTTGTTGGCATGAAGCAGCAGCTGGGCCTTCTTCCGTTTCTCTGTCTCCTGAGCCGGGTGTGTGTGTATAGCTCCATGGTGAAACTCCCAGCCTCTACAGGATACGATCACCACCAAGGTCAAAGGCAATAGAATGGGCATGTCTTTCAGTCTGTCGTCATAGGGTTCAAGCTTGTGCTTATTGGTTCTAGCTTCTCCTGATCTCTCCATATTTTACATTCATATTCTTTTCTGGCTACCTGCCCTGTGGACTTCAAGCTCCAGCATAGACATGGAGACACAGCCTTACACAATTACATTAGCCAATTCTCTGTGTGTATGTGTGGAGATATATATATACATATATATATATCTGGATCAACTTTCATGGTTGAACTCTGTCTGATACAGAATTTGATACCAAGAATATCTCTTGAATATAAGGATGTATTCTCTGAATTGGTTTTGAGTTTTCTGGAATCTGATTAGAATTAAAGGCACTAATGCCTCTATTGCCAATGATAAGGAGGACACAGGCAGCCAATAGCATGAAATGGCAAAGTAGTCACTCAAAACTTTAGATACCTGTAATAAAGTATCTGTGGAAGACCAGATTCTGGATGACCAAGTATTTTCTACCTTAGAACATTTTAGTCAACATAAGAGGTATAATGGGTGGGTTAGTTGGTTGGTTGCTACTAACTGTTCTAAAAAACATGGAGAAAGAAAATGAACTTAGGAATTTAAATTCTCAGCTCAAGGTCTGCACATAGCACCCAAAAGCTTCTATGATTTCTCTGGGGAAAAAAACACACACAAACAAAAACACTTCCTGTAGGTACAGGGCCAAGATTTCCAAAAACCAAATCCAAAGTCTAATCATACAAGTGCCTGAATTACGACACAAATTGCATTCTCATCCTTGCAAGGCCTCTTTTGTTAAAGTTGAGGCATCTGCTGGGAATGAACAGGATCCTAAAAATTGGATGGAAACATATAGGAAACATATGATTAAGGTGGGACCTCAAGTTCCTAAATTACAGAATCTTCTTTGCCAGTAGAAGCATCTTCTTCCCCTGCCTGAGGGAGTTAGTTTTCCTTTTCCTGAAGAATCATATTGGCTTCCCTTGAGGTAGTTGCTTGCAAGTACTGCTGATTCTCCTCAGGATCTACCCCTGCTTTCTTTTCTGCTAGCCCTATAACTAGATTCAATTCCAATCAGGCCCCAAAGGGTGAGGTATACAATGTGACTCATGAGGAGGTATGATACACACCAAAATGGTATTTCTCATTTATATAGATTGAATCCTGGGGAATATGTATGGGAATGTGTATTAAGGCTGTGGGATCAATGTGGAAGGAATGTAAAGTTGAATGGGGCCAAGTTTATTGATATGGGCTCACTAAGCAGAGATTCTGGATTCACTGTTTGTGCTTAGAGGCTTAGAATGCCTGTAACAGTTGGTTTGTTTGAGTAGCTGAAACATGGACCCAAGGTTAGCCTCCACTAAATGAAGTTGAAATGCTAGAACTTCCTTGGTATGCTGAAGAGAAAGGTATCCAAAGGCTTAGAAGATTGGAATGTTAGAGTGCATTTGTCATGTGAGACTTACTCACCAACATCAGAGAACAGACCTTTGACCACAGCTGTGAAAAATAAGTTTGCAAGGGGAGTCCAGCATCCTTGAAGAGCTCTGTGGTTGCTCTTCTCTATAGGTCAGAAATTACAGTGGGAACTGCTACCATCGAACTGAGATCCCTAATTGCAATGGGAATAATATCAAACTGGGATTCTGGGGAGGCACAGGTCAAATCACAGCACCTAATCACCATATATTAGGTGGGTGTGGTTACTGCAAAGGACTTGGGAGCCAAAGCAGTATTCAGAACTCTGACTTGCAGAGACCTATGGTGTTGGCCATAGGTCTTTAGAAAAGAGATCACAGAGTGTTTAGAAAAGAAATAGCTAGGAAGCATCCTGCATTCTTACTCGATCTGTTTAAGCAGAAAAATTATAGGTCTAGTGAACAAAGGTCTGGTTTGAATCATTAAATCCAGAGTCACACTGTTCAACTGATTCCCAGACTTGAGCCAGTTAACAGACACAGAACCCTTGAATGAAGGAAAGGCTATGTTCCATGAAGAAAAACCCTGTTACAGTGCCAAAAATGAATACTGTTAATCTTTCTTCCAGTCTTCACCAACAGGACCTGCAGCCATTACCACATTACAGTGTGACTACATTGGAGAAAGGAAAATAAACAAATTTTTGAGAATTATTGGACATTGGCTCTGAACTGACACTAATTCCAGGAGACCCATTAGTCCAGGAGACTAATTTCAGGAGACCCACGTCCCCATTCAAGTGGCCTGTTTGCCTGTGAGAAAATGGAAATGGATCTTGGAGAATGACTATAGATTATCATAAACATAATCAGGTGGTGATTTCGATTATAGCAGCTGTTCCAGATGTCATTTTAGTGCTTGAGAAAATCAATACAGAGGATTGCTGGTTTGTTGTTGTTATCAGTTTTAGAAATTGATCCATCTATATTTCTTTAAATCACAGCTCCCATGCTTTTGAGGTCTTTAATCCAGAGCATCATTTAGTTTCTGTGTGTCAATTTCCCCTTCTGGAAAATGGAATGATAATAGTACCTACTTCGTAGGGTTGTTGTGATGATTAAATAAATGCAGTGGGTGTTACAAAAGTGTTAGCTCTGGCTCTTTGTGACAACTGTCACCATTTTCATCCATGCAAAGAAACAGTTGAAGGTGAGCAACAATTGAGGAATGGAGGCAAAATAGTGGCAAAGTTTTCGGAGATTCATCAGCCATAGCCAGAGTTGGAAGTCCTTACTGCCTGTCTTCTTGGAATTAGATTGGCCCAGTGCCTCTGCAGATTCTGTTGTTGCTAAAGGAGAGCTTCCCAGATGCCCACCTTTAATTCAATGCTTTCTCTCACTTCTTTGACCCCTTCTTTCCTCTAAGGCTTCAGACCACAGGAGTTTGGTCCAAAGGTACAAGTTCTGGGAGAAGAGTTGTGACTTAGCAAGGCTTCCCTTGCTCAACCCACCAAAAGAGAGGCTCTCTCCCATTCCTCCACCCCTGCTTTAATCATCCCTAGGAGAGAAAAGCCCAAAGAAGTCTCCAGACATTTCAGACAAGAGCATGCCACTCTTTGTTGAAAACGATTCCCAGCCCCCAGCTGTGGATGCCTTTGTCTCCCAGCTTCCCTGCCTATTAAACACATGACAGCACATTGACTAATTGTTGGGAAATGAGGCCCTGAAGAATCTATTTCAAAAGAACCTGCAGCAAGATTGTCAAAAGAAGAGAGCTGGCCGGGAGTGGGATCAGCGCCCAGGACTGGGGGCTGGGAACACAGCCCCACCGGCAGGCATTCTTCTGGCTGCCGAAGAACCAAGCCCAGGGGCCCACTGTCAAAGACGCTGGGAATTTGGAGCTGGGATTTGGGAGGTTGTGGATCTGGCCCCCTCCCCTCTGAGAGCCTCAGTAAGCACACATCTGTCATTTCCTCTCCTATTCAAGATTCCATTCCTCTCAGAGATGCCCTGTAACAGCTGGGCCACGGGATGGAAGAACAGAAGTGTCAGAATCACCTCTTACTGTGCTCTCCCAGCCCCTAGGAGTGCCCTCCCCCAAACTCGACACTTCTTGTTTGTATTTACAGACTAATCAAACCCAATCCATCCAGTACCATGTTTCCTAAACACTCACTGATCACTATTAATCAGCAAGCTGGCGATGTTGCTGCCTGCCCCTGTGAGCATCTTGTTAATGATGGGAGAAGACTGCCAAACGGCCAGCTCAGCTCTGGATGGGGAGGTATGGGTCTTGTCCAGATGGAGGTATGGGACTTGTCCAGACTGAGGAGGCAAAGGCATTGCTGCAAACTGGCTGGCATAGAACGGAGATCCCTGGTGCTTGATAATGAGAAACGAGCAGGCCCTGTCTCTGCAAAGAACAGTGTTCAGAGTCCATCCACATGTCCCCTACCTTTTTTTATACCAGATGATCTTGGGGACCAAACAGGGTGGAGAGAAACCTCAAGGGTGAAGGAGGCCTAGGTAGCCATCCCTACACTGAAGACCTATGCATTTCCCAAGAAGCCAGATCTAGAGATGGATGGCCTACAGCAGCAGGAGGGATTTAAGCTAGGTGATCAGAAATACTTCCAGATGCAAAGCATTGCTAAAACTATTCTGGGGCAGGTTACTAAGGAAAGAAATGTTATGTATGACCTGAGGATCATTTGTTCCATGTTTATTAGCTCAGTCTGCACTATATTTATATATGTTTATGTATAAGTTTGGGTTTTCTATCAATACATGAAATGGAGGGAAGCTGGTACAATATTTATTTGATGGCCCTTGGTTTCTTCTCACACTGGAGATCACACCCTCCAGGATGCCCAGCCATGTGCTGACCAGGCATCACCTGAGTGATCAGATTAGCAACCATGTTAACAAACCTTTACAAATCAGTCAGTGTCAAGCCCTGGGTTAGAGGCAGGGGAACCAAGTCCTGAGGGAATTATAGAAGTTAATCCTAGCACAGGAGAGCACATTGTAGGAGCCAAGAACTTAGTTATTCAGAGGGAGTTGTCCCAGAAGTCAATCACAGGAGGCTCCATTGGGGGGGTGGAGCTTGAAGACCAGGGAAGGAAGGGCATGAGGTGCACGTCATGATTGATTGGCTTCTAGGGGAGGGATTTCAGGCAAGCCCAAGGGGAGGCATTTTGGGGAATTACCATCTCTCCTAGGAATCTACCTCATTGAAATAGGTGCCCAGACCCACATGCCTGTTAGAATTTGTCATGTTGTGGGGGGGGGGGGGGGCTCAGTTGTTAAGCGTCTGCCTTTGGCTCTGGTCATGGTCCCAGGGTCCTGGGATCGAGTCCCACATCGGACTCCCTGCTCGGCAGGAAGCCTGCTTCTCCCTCTCCCACTCCCCCTGCTTGTGTTCCTTCTCTCACTGTGTCTCTCTCTGTCAAATAAATAAAAAATCTTTAAAAAAAAAAAGAATTTGTCATGTGGATGACATGTCCTCTAACTAGGGACAGGGTGAGCTCTTAAAGATGTCCTTTCTGCCTCCCAGAACCTCTCACAGGCCTAGGATAAGGCTCAGTGCACCACCTCACCCCTACCCCCACTCCCATGGGGAACAGGATCAGGGAAGGTACAGCAGCTCACTTATCTGCCCTAAGATGGGACATGTGAGCCACCAAGAACAGGAGCAGGTTCAGCTGCCCTGGCCCTCCTAGGCCAGGACCCCCAGAACAAGCACAGGGCCCACTCTTCCTCCCCTGCAGGTCCCACGCCTAACAATTTTATGTGAACAGCAGTTCTTGGGGGTCAAACCTTGAGTCTCCCCAAGGTGAATGAGCCAAGCCTCTGAGTCTAGAATTAACTGAGGGACCCCTCCTTCTCTCTCTGTCTCCATATGGAATTGCAAAGGAACCACCAGAAACAAAG
The DNA here is from genome assembly GCF_964656455.1 of Halichoerus grypus. Taxonomy (NCBI): domain Eukaryota; kingdom Metazoa; phylum Chordata; class Mammalia; order Carnivora; family Phocidae; genus Halichoerus; species Halichoerus grypus. The sequence continues at coordinate 79,916,635 of NC_135717.1, read as the reverse complement.
TCAAAGTTCCCAGAAAGAAAGACCTGGTTTAAGGTCTATAAGGCATGGTAGTTACAGATGAAACTCCTGGGTCCCAAACGTAAAGGTTTCATTCCTAGCTCTGCCACTTGTTAGCTTGTGACCTTGCGCGCAAAAGACGCAAGGAATGAAAGTTGATCTGGATTCTTAAGATCTCACATCCTCATGTATAAACTGGGGACAAATAATCCTGTATTCCTCAAGTTCATTATAATGAATTTATATTATTTTATAAGTAGGTTGGTGGGTGGCATAGGGGATAATGTGCCTCTTTAAAAAAGGAATATATGGAATCAAAACAGAAACAAAAAGAGTAAATACTAAGTAATACAAATTTGGCTTGTCTAAAAACAAACACACAAATAATTATAATTGGGGACAAAACCCAACTTCATAGGGTTGACCCGAGGAAAGAATGAGCCAATCATGTAAAATCTTGGAACAACAACCAGCATGCTGTAAGCACTCAAAAAAAAAAAAAAAAAAAAAAAGGGAAAGAAATGCTGGCTATTATTTTTTAAATACTCTTCTGGCAGTGACAGTGTTACCATTTTGTCACAGGGAGGGTTTACAGAGGCATCTAATTGAAAGGGGAACTTGGAGACTTATTTCAAAAACGCATTTGCAAAGCAAGCAAGGCTTTGTTCCTTTTTCAATATTTCTTCATACTGTAAGGGGATAATAGAAATATTTTCTTCATAGGGTTCTTAGGGGATTAAGTGAAATGATATGTATTATGTGCTTAGAACAGTGCCCAGCACTGCGTAAGCACCTGGTTAATGAATAAGCACTCCCAGTCTGGGTGGCTGGAGAAAATGCTGGAGGTGAGGGGGGTGGAGGCTTCCTGGCTGTAGGGGAGTTCTGTTCTGTTCCACAAGGAACATAAATCTTCCCCTGCTGTGGTACAAGTCAAGCATTTAGACACAAGAATTTCCCGAGAATCAATCAGGATGGCAGACCTGGGCCAGGTTTCCAAGGAAGCTTGCTGTATTTCTTCCCCTGGAGGTGCTCATTGGTCTAGGACCTAAGGGTTCATGTTCAGGCCTCCCTGAAGACCAGACATCATGGCCTCTGGAAGGTGTTCTCAGCCTTAGGACTCGAGCTGCAAAGCATCTGAGCTCCTAGAGCAGGGACCTAGAGCAAAGACATCTGGACCACCTGGATCACCTGGGCTTAGGGTCTCGAAGACTCAGGGGCTGGACCATAAAACAAAGAAACCTTAAGCCCCCCTTGCTCTCTGGCCGAGAAACACACAGACATATGCTTCTAGATACTCACCTGCTGCTGGCCTGGCCCTGACCATCTCCCAGAGAGGCTCACAGGAGGGAGGGCCAGGGGCCTTGGGCCCCTGAGAAAACCCCCTTTATGACAGTAGACAATACATTACGCTGCCTCAGAAAACAGTGATGGAACAGCAGGGCCGAGCTCAGCATGCTTTACCTCGTGGATCCCAAAGTGGGCGTAGGAGTCGAAGTAATAATCTCTCGAGGTCATCTCTTCCGGGTTCAGCAGCTTGGACATCTTGCCCCGTCCTGGGCAGCTGGGTTGAGTGGACACATGATGGACACATTGCACAGGCTTGGGTGGGACGACGGGCTGAGGGGGCTGCGGGGGGGGACTGCTCACCTGAGGGGAAGAGAAGGGGCCTGGTGTCAACAGCAGCACTAAGGCCCTGCCCTCTGAGATGTCGCCTCTCCTTCCTTCCCCTCCCTGAGCCCCATGGCTCCAGTCGCCACAGCAACCACTCCTAAGGGGCAGATGGACCCTTCCGGCTTTCTGGCAGGCCCACTGAGGGCTGTGACTTGTAGAGAGGCGCCATGCTACTGAGGAGCCAAAAAGACCTCAAATTAACCCAATCTCATCACTTACTAGTCAGGTGACCTGAGCCAATCTGGGCCTCAGTTTCCAGATCTGCTTAATGAGGACAAAAATACATTCCTTTATAGGCGAATAGTGAACGCTCACTAAAGGGAGAGATGCATAGCGTCACATAGCCTGGTGGCTGGAGTATAGATTCCAGAGCCAGTCTGCCAAAACCGGAACCCCAGCTCTGCCACTCAGGAGCTATGCACCCGACCTTGGGCAAAATTAACCTCTCAGGGCCTTGGTTTCCCCATCCCTCAAATGGGAATAAAACGATCCCCACGTCCTAGAATCACCCTGAGGATCAGATAGTTGTTATTTGTGAAGTGCTTATAAAAGGGCCTAGCACATAATCGGTATTTGTTAAACTGAATCCCACCTGCACCCTTAGGAAGATCGAGTCCCTGGGCTTCCCTCCAGCAGACCGCACTTGTCCCCCAAAATGCAGGTCTCTTAGGTTCTGGGGCCTCACACGTATTGTCTTCCCTCCTGCTTTCTGTGAACTTCACTCTGAACTTCGGCAGAAGTCTACTCTGAACTGTGAATGCCCACGCTGATGGTGGCCTCCTGCCTGCGCACAACCAAGCATGCTCTTTCTGGGTTCCCAACCCTGCCATGCAGCCCCGCTCTACACCCCACTGCTGCTGCCGGTCCCTGGCCAGCACCTCTGCCTTCACAGGCTAAGGGGAGGAGGGAGAAGGAGAGGAAGTTCAGGGAGTTTTGGAGCCCAAACATTTGGCTTGACTGCAGACACGAGGTCATCTAGAAGAAACTTCTCTCCCCGGAGCTTAAGAATCCAGGTGTGCACAGCACAGCAAAGGCCTCAAAGCAGGGTAAAAGTTTAAAATATAGAGAAGCAGGATTATCCAGTAGTTGGTCCTCTGGGACTCCTGGATCCCATCCTGCCTCTAGTAAAACTAAAAACAGATATTGAGAGTCAGGTGGTACAGTATAAAGCATAAATCCTGAGGCCACATTGCCTGGCTTTGAAAAACAGCCCCGCTGCTTAGTGGCTGACAAATGACCTTCAGAAGTCATTTGTCATCATGTGCCTCAGTCTCCTCCTCCATAAAATAGACATCATGGTAAAACCCATCTGAGCGAGCAGTCAAAAAGTTTGGGTGAGTTCATACATATGAAGTGTTTAGAACAGTGCCTGGCAATAGTAAGCTCTAATATTATTATTACCGTTATCAATATTATTCAGATTACATAAACATGTCTGTTTCATGCCTTGATTTTCTCATTTGTGAGCTGAATCAGCTCAGACTTATTAATCTCCTTCCCAACAAGGGAAATAGGGAGGCCCTAGGACAGAGCAAGATCAAGAAACCCAAGTGACTCCATCTCTCCATTGTGCTGTGCGTACAGCCCCCAGACTGCCCTGTGTCCTGGGCTGGAGGGGAGTGAGTTCAGGGGAGAGTGATGGTCCCATTTTCCTGGTGTATCTAGGCTACAGCCTCTGGGAAATAAGTAGACTTCCCAGTTTAGCAACATGAGATTTGAGGTCGGAGAGATCCCGGCTGGCTGGCAGAGGCAGTTGGGGCTGCCTCATTAGGATGCAGCAGGTGTGCCCCCCTCATCTTGGGATGTTGGTCACGGTCTCTGGGAGGCTAAAAATAGACTGTGTCAGTTGCATGCTCCCATGTGGCTGCAGAGTCACCTCTAAAGCTGAAGAAGGCTCCGTGCATGAAGCTGACCCCAATCTTGACTCTATTTAAATACATTAAAGAGAGAAAAAGTCCTCCTGGTCCAGGCAGCATGCATGGTCAGGGTCACAGGAGCCTTCTGCACCCCTTAGCTGCTGTTCAACTCTGATTCCAAGGTTCTCTCTCCTACGAGGTCCCTGAAATCCTTTTCTCAGCTGCCAACTTACAAAGTGTCTGCCATGCACCATGCATTGCATTCATGAGGCAAAGTGATGATTGAATTTGGGGAAGCATTCACCTCGATAACCACAGGTCAAACCATGAGGACAAAGAGGTGACTGTGGCCCAGTCCCTGGTCCCAAAGGCTGTCAGCCTGGCTCAGCCTCTTGCAGAGGGGACTTGCACTCTGTCCATTAGCTGATAGTTGTGTCTTGTCCCTGGAGACTGGGAGTGGGATGGGAAACAGCAGTGACCCATGACCCCCAGGCATTCAGCTACCTGGAGGGTTGCTTTTCATTCCATAAATACCTACTGAATATCAGCTGTGGCAAAACACTGCAGGTTCTGTGGAAGAACAGAGACGAATAGTAAGAGTGCCCTCAAAGGACTCTGCTTTTTTGGTAGGAAAGTAAAACCTTAGAAGACTCCACTAGATGGAATAGGATTTGTTTTACAAGAGAACCTTGAGCAAATTGTTCTGGGAGTTTCAAAGAGAGAGAATTCATTTTAAAGAATCAGAAAAGCTTGGGATAGCTGGCAGTGGGGTAGGTGGGGAGCTTTCTGAATGGATTTTGGTAGGTGGAAATGGTGGGAGGGAATTCTAGGAGGAGGGAATGGCTGGAGCAAAAGGTAAAGGGGCAGAAAGCTGTGAGCTTATTTGAGGAGCAACTTGGCCGAGATAGTGGGAGATTCCATTGGAAGGAAATTAAGGCCAGGCTAAGAGGTTGTAATTAAATACAAGACAATGGGGAGTTGGTGGTTTGTTACCAGAGAGTTCCATGCTTAAGCTCTACTTTAGGAAGATTAATGTGGTGGTGGTGTGCAGGAGGGGCAAGGAGGAGAAATGACAAGTCAAGGGACTAGGGATGGGGAAGCAAGGTATGAACTTATGAGGCCATTTTCAAAGTCCAGTCAAGAAATAATGAGAACCGGAACTACCATTGTGTTAGAGGGCCCGCCCGCCAGGGAAATGACAGAAATTGAATCTTCACAGAGATTGCCTGTGGGCTGGCAACTGACGGGATATAGGGGAAAAGAGAAATGTTGGAACCCAAGATAACCCCAACAATTCAAGCCTGGGTGACCAGAAAAACAGTGGTGACATTAATAGAAAAAAGCAAGTCAGCAGGAAGAGCAGGTGAGGCGAGAGGGGGAAATAATGAATTTCCGCTTGGATTTGTGAAGTTTAAAATGTCATTGAGTCATATAAGAAAAGAGTCTAGCAAGCAGAGTAGTACAGTCCCAGTCAATAAACATCATAAATAGAATTGAAAAGCAAATGATAAAATGAGAAGTACCTTTCTAACATAGATGGATGAAAGTGAATATCCTTAATATGTAGAGAGCTCTTATAAACCATAAGAGGAAAGCAAGCATCCCTCATTTAGCATTGAACAAAGGATCTTACCGTTAATTCACATGAAAATAAACAAATGACAAATGAACATGAGGCAAAAATATTTAGCCTCTCTAGAAACCAGGTAGCTTCAAATTTAAAAAAAGTTATCATTTTTAATTATTAAATAAGCTTGACTCCTCCCACAACTATGATAACACTGCACTTGTAAAGGCTGTAGAGAAAGAAGTACTTTTATATAGTTCTAAAGAGGATTTTTCTGGAAGGCAGTTTGATAAAAATGCATTAAAAGTCTTTGAAAGCACAAATCCTTAAACCCAGTAATTACTTCTTTTGGAATTCATCCTGAGGAAAGAATCATGGCAGACAACACAAAATGGGAGTCAACCTAGAGGTTCCACGAAACAAAACTGATTACATAAACTATGGTACATCCACACAACAGAATGCTATACATCCGCTTGTAATGTTGTGGCAGAGTGTTTAATAAAAGAAATATGATCACGATAAACTGTGGGTTGAGGAGAACAAGTGGGAGAAGAATAGACAGTGTGATCACATTTTTAAAATTAAAACCTATTCATGCCTGTGTTAAGAGGGGAGACTCAAGGAAGTCACCAGAATTGGCGACAATTATGACAGGGTGTTGGATGATAAACAGTTAATTCTTTCCTTTCCTGTGCTTGTTGATACTTTCTAAAATGTATGCCATTCACATGTACTACTTTTGAAAAGAGCAAAGCATAATAATATTGGCAAAAAAAAAGAAACGCAATCCCAGACCTCTGAAAAGAAGCCGAGGCTGGCCCTCTGGAGGGAAACCATCTGCTCAGAGAGGGGCTAAGGGGCTCACTTGGGAGACACCGCCAGGGAAGGAGGTAGAGGGGAATGAGGCTGCGCCAGGGAGAGAAGCCAGAAGCCTCCTTCTCTGAGGACCTTGGAGGCACCAGGGGATGTGGGGGGAGAGGCTTCGGAGGATGTGTCTTCATCCCTCCAGTTCTGTAACTGCCCCTCCTCTGAGGATGTGCGAGACAAGCGCTGCAATCCAGTGGCCACTCAACAGCACGAAAGCAAAGACAACCTGTAGCTAGCCTCACTTATCCAGAAGGACGCCATGCTAGGAAGCTGTGCAGTTACTTCTAGAGCTGACGAATTCTCCATGCATGAAGCTGACCCCAATCTTGACTCTATTTAAAGGTATTAAGGAGAGAAAAATTCCTAGCTGGTCTGGGCAGCATACGTACAAGGGCCTCCTGCACCCCTTAGCTCTGATTCTGAGGTTCCCTTTTCCACAGGGTTCCTGAGATTCTTTCCTCCATTGCCAACTTGGAAAGTGTCTACCATGCACCATGCATTACATTCATGAGGCAAGCGGGTGAATGGATTTGGGGGGGCATTCACCTCAATAACCACAGGTCAAAACATGAGGACAAAGAGGCATCTGTGGCCCAGTCCCTGGTCCCAAAGGCTGTCAGCCTGGCTCAGCCTCTTGCAGAGGGGACTTGCACTCTGTCCATTAGCTGATAATGTGTCCTGTCCCTGGAGGCTGGGAGTGGGATGGGAAACAGCAGTGACCCATGATCCCCAGGCATTCAGCTACCTGGAGTGTTGCTTTTCATTCCATACATACCTACTGAATATCAGCTGTGGCAAAGCACTGTGCAGGTTCTGTGGAAGAACAGAGATGTATACAAACCTTCTAGGTCCCCATATGGGCATATAGGAACCAGTATAGGAATCCAGATGTTTCTGTGGAAGCTATCAAAGTTGGTTAAGCCACAGTGGAAGGTCCTTTGGACGGTATCTGAAAACCCAGCCTTTGCCACATCTGCCTACCCTCCATGGCCCTGGAAAGACTCGAGCAATGTAGGGGATGGGTCTTGGAGGACAATGGTGGGTTCATCTGGGAAGTCAGAAGCCCTGAGTCCTCCATAGGTCAACCAGAGGCTCTGGGTGAAGGCAGCCTTCAAACTTCAACTCATCTTGTCTACATTGGCTGAGAGGGCAGACAAGGGTGGGAATTACAGTGGGAGATGGAGGCCAGACTGACTCCCGACCTCAGCTCCTCAGTCTCCCCATAGCTGTGGCTGTCACAGCTCTGATCTTCTCCCTGTGCCCAAGTTCTTTCCCACTAGACGTTTTAACCCCTCTAGCACTGCAGCATGAGACTTGTGCTCACATTACTCTCAAGTACCATCCTTGATGCAGTGGGATGCTTGGTGCTGCAATGCATACAGAAGCCCTGCCTTGCTCTCCCACCTCCCCCAAGGGCCTCAGGCTCAGGGTACCACTATTTGCAGAATAGCATGTTGCCTGCTTTCCTGGTCTTTTGAGACTCACCTGTCACTGTCAGGATTTCTGACTTTGTTTTCTACTCTTAGTGCCAACTGTGATTGGGACTCTTTAGACACTGTAACCTGCCTCTAGGCCTGGCCTTTCCCAAGGCATCTTCAGCAGTTTTTCTCCCCAGTAAATCATCTATGATCTTCCTAGTCCACCCCATTCTGCTGGGGTGAATGGGCCCAAGTCCCACTAAATGCTGAAGTGTTGTGGAAACACCAAAGCTGGAGGAAGCACCAAAGCTGGAGACCAAAAGGAGGACGGCTTCCTGAAGAAGTGGTGTTTGAGCTGGCCCTTGAAGGGGTGGAGGGGCAAGGATGGGGGTTCAGGGAGAGCATATTTTTTTAATCTAACTCACTTCCATCTGAAAATAAGGGTAGATGATAGGTGATGATGCTGTTGATGATTGATCCCTAACATTGATTGATCCCTAATGCTAGGCACTGTGCTAAGCACTTGACAAACACCATCTCATGAAATCCTCCTAATAACTCAATGAGGCACTGAAATTTACAAAGAAACTGATGCTCAAAAAATTTAGTGAGAGCTCACAAGTAATGGAGCCAGGACCTAAAGTGCTATCTGTTGGACACCAAAGTCATGCTCTTGACACTGATGCTGTGGTTAGCTCAGTTCAGTCACACCAAGCTTAACTGAGCTACTGCTAGGAGCCCTGTGCTCAGAAATAGGTGGCAAAGCTGACCAAGACAGGAAGTCCAGTCCTGCAGAAAAAGGGGTCAACAGGCAATGACTAAAAAGAAGAAAATGCCTCAGTGAAGGTAGGCAGAAGTAGGTATCTCTCCAAAGTAACTGAGTTCAAAGGGGAACAAACAGAAAGCTCCATTTTATAGAAAGAGGAACTGAAGCCCACGTAAGAAAAGGAATGTGTCTAGGGTCACACAGGCAAATCCAGAACTGGAGCCTCTAAGAAAATAGAGAAAGAGTGGTAGGGGAGAGGGAAAAGAGGTCTTGAGGAAGGAGAGTGGAGTAAAGGAGATATGATGGGGAAAGCTGGGCAGCAGGGGGCAGAGAGAAGCCAGCACTTTCTGCACCAGGCAGCTGAAGCTAACCCAAGCCCATTGGGCTATAAATGGCTCTTACTGGCACCAGCCCAAGCTGTAAAAATGATTTTCCTGAGAACAAGAGGCTCCACTGGAGGAGCCAAATCCTGCTCTGTTTTCCAAATGTCAAGAGAGCTTTTTCTAACCTGAGTCGTCTGTCCTCAGCAGCAGCCTGCCTGGCCTGAGGTCCTATGGAGGGAACAGAAAGGGGACTGCAAAGGGTGGGTCACTGCAAGGTGGGTAGAGGAGAGTGTGGGAGGAGAGGTGACCCCCTCGCCAAGTCTCACCACATCTTTTTTCCCAGACGACTTTGTCTCTCTCCCACCTTCTTCTAGCCCATGTTCACACTGGCCCCTGTCCCAGGGTCACCCTCAGACACTCATCACGCTATTTCTTCATCCTGATTTTTACTCACGAGACTGTGATCTTGTGGTCCATGTCATTGGTAATCACCTAGGGTGAGCTCTTCTAGCACCATCTGTCTGCCTTTAGATAGGGACCAGAGCTTTAACTGAAAGAAGAAAATTCTAATGGTAGAATGTTAGGCAACAGGGCTCTGCTGGGCATATGGACCTCTCCTATTGTCCAAGATCACAACAAAAATATATAGCTTTCACGTCTGCCTTTGGCCAAAGACAGCCCTGTTTCCACCCTCACATCTACTGTTCTGCAGCCATGTTTCCTATCATCTGGGCTGAAGATGAGTCCCAGCAAAGCAATGTCAAAGTCAGCCTCCCCACCAAAAGTGCTATCCTAAATAGCCCCAGCTCATGGTTTCTCACCCTGAGAGTCAGAAACCTGTGAATCCGGAGGATGGGGGGAAGCATCTAGATGCTGCTGGTCCCACAAGACTGTGATGTCTTCCTGTGCATGGCCTCCAGGGCACCTTGGCCTGTATATTTGTCAACAGTCACTCCCATGTCCCTCACTAGAGTTGGCTCTTTAAAGTCATAGACTCTTTCTAGACCCCCTGGGGCAGGGCCAAGCACTGATGCATGTTAGAGAGTGTCAACTGCTGTCACCCACTGGGATCATCCTGTTCTACAGTGTCCCTGATTATGACTGACATCTTGGCAGAACCAATCTTCACATGCTTTATTACTTTAGACTCAAGTTCCCTCCAGGGCTGTCCTCCCTGGAATCCTCTTCCCTCCGATCTTGCCACCCACTATTCTCAGCCCCCACTTTCCTACTGGTGAATGCTTTGCCCTGGGGAATGTTGCCAGGAGGCCTGGCAGAACACTTGCCTGAGCCAGGGCTTACCAAGGGATCTAAGACAGTGGTTCTCAGTGTCTAGTCCTCAGACCACCAGCATCAGCATCTCCTTGGAGCTTGAAAGAAATGCAAATTCTCAGCCTTTACCAGAAACCACTGAATCATAATCTCTGTGGTAGGGTTTAGAAATCTGTTCCAACAAGCCTCCATGTGATTCTGATGTATCACAGAGTTTGAGCTCCACTGGTCTAGTGTTACATTTTTCCACATTGTATTCTACAGAATAGAGATTCCTAGAAAAGGGGTTCCATGGTCAAGTAAGTTTGGACAAGTAAGCTAAAGAGATTTTTCATTTTTTTCCCCAGCTTTACTGAAGTATAATTGACATATAATGTATAAGTTTAAGGTACAACATAATGATTTGATATATGTATATACTGAAAAATGTGAAGAGGTTTCTTAATTGCAATACTTTTAAACCTTTAATTTGCTAAAACAAATTGTGAATCTCCAAGAGGGAGTTAGGGTGTCTTTTGCTACCAAATTTATGGCTGCGACATCCTTTTCTTCTGAGAGCTCTATAAACATCTCTAGAAATTAATGTTCTGAGGAAACTATCTGTGGGACTCTGATTTAGGACAGTGTTTCTCTATTAAAATCTGCATCAGCCACCTTAGGATGGGTCTCAGGCCCCACCCCAGACCAATGGAGTCAGAGCCTGGGGGGTGAGACCCAACAAGCTGCACATTTAACAAGCTCCCCGCAGTGATGCCTATGAAATCCTGGTCCAGACAGAGCTGAGGACAGCTACCTGCCTTCTCCATCACTCTCTGATCCCTAATGCAGTCCCCAGGGCCAGCCTGGAATAGCCTTGGTGCTACTGTGATACCCCAGACGATGTCAGGGCTGGGCCAAGGACACCTGGACCAGAGGCAGCCACAATTCACAGAAAGCATCTTAGCTCCCACAGTGAAAGAGCTTGGATTGAGTGTAGCTGTGCCACCTTTAGGCTAGGTGACCTTGCGCCAGTCCCTAACTTGCTGTCATTGCCAGGGTCATGATGTGCCTCAACTCGAAGGGCAGTCCTCAGCAGCTGTGCACTGTGTCTGGGTGCTTCCCGTCAGCCCTTGGCTGTCTCTTTGTGGTACAACAGCAGTGCCTGCTTTAAATCAAAATGGCATTGCACCCACACGGCACTCCCTCTGTCTCCTGGATCAGTAACTGCTGGGAAGGAATCTATTGGATTTGTTGGGCCTGACCTATTTTTTAAATAAACTGGGGCTGTTTTCCAGCTATTAGTCACTTTTCTCCCAAGCCTCCACATATTAAATTCTCTTCTTATATCCTCAGATATTTTGGCTGCAAGAGATGTCAGGTTAATTGGATGTTTGACTCCTGGCTCTTCCTCCTTAATGGGTTTAAAAAGCAGACTCCCCCCCCCACCCCACATTTCCTCCCTTTTCCCTCCCCAAGGCAACAGGAGCCTTTTTCTCTCCTTTGACTTGAAAGTGGTCACCAAGCACTTGGCTTCCTTCTCCACTTCCCTGTATGGGCATATGTGCAGAAAGACACAGCCAATGTCCTCACACCCACACCTCACCCAGAGTTGGACTAAGCTTTAGTTTCATATTTGGGTCAAATCATCCCTGTAGGATCTGAGCTGGGTTCATGACTCCCCACCCCAGGCTGGGTCATCCATGGAGGCAGTGGGTATCAGGCTGAAGTTGTACAGATAGAACATCTATGGGTTTTGGTCTTGGTTCTTTCTTGTCCTATTCAGGTCACTATGCAAAAGCAATTTAAACTTTCTTACACTCTCTTTCTTTTTCTGTCAAATGACAACAATTATGTGTCCTGCTTCTTTCATGAGCCTACTGTGATGACTGAAAGATGCTGAGTATGTAAATATTTGCAGGAAATTCTAATGTGTGGTAAAGGAGTATGAAACTTCCATCTGTGGCAATCTGAATCTATGCCCTTATGCTATTTTTGGATGTCCCCTGGGCTCTTCTCTGGCACAAGACACAGTAGCTTTGGCTACTCTTAGCATTCTGTTCTTCTGCCTGCCTGACTCTGGTCCTCCCCCTCCACATTGTCCGCTCTCTAGGCTCTATTCTGCCCCCCTTCCTTGGAGCTTTCTGAGTATTATGCAATTGCTATCTTCAGGAACATAGCCATCATGAAAAGTCAGTCATTTTTTCCAGCTCCTTACACCTGGTCTCTTCTACTCCTATTCTGAGCTCATATGACGTCTGCTGGTCTAAAGCTACTGGTTACACATTCTGTGTTATTTTGTTGAAAAATGGTCTCACAATTGTAGGTGTTGCTTCTACAACCAAGAAGTAAATTCCTTCAGACCAGGAACCAGATCCTATGTGTTATTGTTTCTCCTTTAATACTTGGCATAGAGCTGGGGCTCAATAAAGATGTGTCGGTTACAGTATCCTTACACTTCATTGGGTCGATGTTGCCCTTCATAAATATATTATGAAAGTGGAGTGAAGGAGACTTTTTTCGCCACCATGTAATCAGAGAACTTTCATTCCCCTTGAAAGGGTAGAAAGACAGCAAGAAGAAAGACAAAACTGAGAAAAATAATTATCAGAATCTTAATAATCCTTAACACTCCTATGAGGGTTCAATGGTACTCCAAATGTCTTTATCAAGAAGTGTCTTATCTCTTGATCTCCTGAGATTTCTAGGAGGAGAAAATATCTTTCAAATATAGAATGGATTTACTAAGCACCCATAATTCCATCTGTACAGACTACAAGTGGTTTCAAGTACAGATTCAAGTGTATCTGTTAGATATTTTCCCAAATCTCTTCACACCAAATAGTGCAAGGCCAGAAATGCAGGTAATGATACTGTGGCTCAGGGAAGCTGACTGACAGATTCAGCCCATATAGCATACCTGGTCTGAACCTCAGAGTTGAACCTCACAGAGCCTCAGGCCCCATCACCTGGCCATTAAGCTGATCCCTGAAGAAAAGTGAGCTACAGTCATACATTGGAAAGAAAATCACAAGTTGTTTGTCAAGACCATAGCCACACCAACCAGATTCTCATCTGGTTTCTATGGACTCCTCCAGACACTTTCTATCTAGTTCTAGCAAACCCATTTACTCCAAATAAATGTATTTCCACCCAGATCCTGAGCAGAAGTGACTGACTCCTTTAATCAGAGATTCTGATGCAAGTTTGCACAGGAAATACTGGCATTCCAGTTAGAAAAAAAACAATGTCAGCCATCTGGTATATATTTGGCCACTCCTCCAAAGGTGGCCTCAAATTGGTCAATGACAGATTCCAGGAATCTGGATTTTTAAAAGCACTCCCAGGCAATGCCCATGATCAGTTAAAAAGCCAGGCAAAACATAAGAAATAATAATTTTCAGGACATGGAACATCAGACAATGAAAAACTGTACCCTGAGATGGCAAACAAAAAAGACGAATCCTACAATGGCCCAGCTTGTTGCCTAGTGTGAGTATCCAGGCTACAGTGTAGGGAGTGGAAACCCAGCAAGAAATCTGTCTTAGTTGAAGAGATGGAGGTGGGACTCTGGAGATAGCAGGGCAGTGAGAGTTGCAAGGCAAAATACTGGAGGGTAGAAGACTATGGGGCTGGGGAGACGGTGGGGCTTTGGAGACCTGGAGAGAATCCCCCTCAAGCCTTCAGCTGAGGTGGATCAAACCATGCATGTGAAGAAACTACCTGATGCCAGGAAAAGAACTACTGAGAAGACAGAGGGACGATTTATTGTTCTCACAGAGGGACAGGAATACTTCTTGCCCCCTTAAGCCAGAGTAGAAAACTTCATAATTCATGAATATGCAGAAAAGGTTATTTTTCCCTTAGTGGTGGAAATTAGCCCTAAAGACTGCTTTAATCCCACCAAACAAAGCTTAAAAGCAAGACCTGAAAGGGTTAAACTGTTCAAGTAACTTAACTGCATCCCAGAACAAAGCCTAGTAATACAATATATCAAAAAATATCCAGTACCCAACAATATCCCAAGGTCTGGATTGCACAGTGTTTGCCATTCAGTCAAAAATTATCAGACTTACCAAAGAATTGAGAAAATACTACCTATAATGAAGAAAAAAGCCAATCTCATGAGATCAACCCAGAAAGAAGACAGATGACAGAATTGGCAGACAAGGTCATTAAAATTGTTATTGGAACTATTTCATATGTTCAAGTAACTAGATGAAAAATTAAAACTAATAAGTAGAGACATGAAAGATAGAAAAATGACCCAAACTGAACTTCTAGACATAAAAATTATATGTGATGAAGAATATACTGGATTAGGTTAATAGCAGATTAAACATTACAGAAGAAAGTATTAGTGAATCTGACAGAAGGCAATAAAAACTATCTAAAATAAAACATAAAGAGAAAAAAAGACTGAAAAGTGGTTAAACAGAATGAAATCTTACCATTTTCAGCAATATGTATGGACCTAGAGAGTATAATGGTAAGTGGAATAAGACAGTCAGAGAAAGACAAATACCATATGATTTCACTCATATGTTGAATTTAAGAAACAAAACAAATGAACAAACAAAGGGAAAAAAGAGAACAACAACAACAACAACAGACTCTTAACTATAAAGAACAAACTGATAGTTACCAAAGGGGAAGTGGATGGGAAGATTGGTGAAATAGGTGAGGGGAACAAAGAGTACACTTATCTTGATGAGCACTGAGAAATGCATGAAATTGGTGAACCACTATATGGCACACCTGAAATTAATATAACACTGCACGTTAATTATATTTGAATAATAAAAAAAGTTAAACAGAGCATCATTGAGTTGTGGGACAACTTCAGGTGTCCTGGGGCACATGTAATTGTAGCACCCAAAGAAAGAGGAAGCAGAAAAATAGTTAAAGAATATTGGAATGATGGCTGAAAAATTCCAAATAATAAAAAACATAAATTTGCAGATCCAAGAAACTCACCAAACCCTGAGGAAAAGAAATATGAAGCAGAAAAAATTACACCAAGTTACATCATAATCAGGGCACCTGAGTGGCTCAGTCAGTTAAGCATCTGCCTTCAGCTCATGATCCTGGGGCGCTGGGATTGAGCCCTGCATCAGGCTCCATGCTCAGTGGGGAGTCCGCTTTTCCCTCCCCCCCTGCCACTCACCCACTCGTGCTCTCTCTCGTGCTCTCTCTCTCTCTCTCATAAATAAATAAAGTATTTAAAAATAAATTTTTTAAAAAGTTACATCATAATCAAACTGCTTAAAACCACTGATAAATAGAAAATCTTAAAAACAGCCAGAAGGAGGAAAAGAGATGCTATATACAGAACAAAGAAAATAATGACAACCAACTTATAAGTAACAACACAGCCCAGAAGACAGGACAGCAACGTCTTTAAAGTGCTGGAAAGAAAAAAGAAAAACTCTCAACTTATAATTCTATACCCAGTGAAATATCTTTAAAAATAAAGACAACATATGGGGTGCCTGGGTGGCTCAGTCAGTTAAGGGTCTGCCTTCAGCTCAGGTCATGGTCCCAGGGTCCTGGGATGGAGCCCCTCATCGGGCTCCCTGCTCAGCCAGGGAGTCTGCTTCTCCCTCTCCCTCTCCCAGCTCATGCTCTCTCTCTCTCTCTCTCTCTCTCACTCACTCTCTCAAATAAATAAAGTCTTAAAAATAAATAAATAAAGGCAACATAAAAACTTTTTGAGTCTTACAAAAGCTGAAAGATTTCACCATCCTCAGGCCCACACTCTAAGAAATGTTAAAGGACATTCTTTGGGCAGAAGGAAAATGACATCAGAGAGAAATTTGGATCTATGTCAAGAATGAAGTGCTCTGAAAATGGGTAAATATAAAAAAAAACCCTTTTTTCTTATTATTTAAATGTCTTTAAAAGATCACTGTTTAAATAAAAAAAAAACCAATGTCTTATGGTATTTATAACATATGTAGAAATAAAATGTATGGTAGCAGTAGCACAAAGGCCAGGAGGGGAAAAATGGAAGTATACTCTTACAAGATTCTTATAATATATGTGAAGTGCTGTAATTTTACTTGAAGATAGACTGTGATAAATTAAATATATATACTACAAAGTTTAAAGCAGCCATTTTATAAAAGCACAAAATGTTATAGACAGTAAACCAGGAAAGGATATAAAATGAAATCATAAAAAATACTCATGTATTGCCCCCCCAAAAAAAGTTGAAAAAAAGGTGAAGGTAACAAAGTACAGATAAATGATATAGAAACAAATAGCAAGATGGTAGATTTGAACCCAATAGCATCAATAATTACATTAAATATAAATGGTCTAAAAACCTCAATTAAAAAGCAAAGGTTGTCATATTAGATTTAAACACAGACATATTCCACCCTATTTGAAACTTACTTTTAGCATAAAAAAGTAAAAGGATGAAATATGGCATACTATGTTAACTCTAATGAAAGGAAAACTAAAGTAGCTATATTAATATAAGACAAAATAGATATGAGCCAATAATATCAGGAAAAGAGGATATTTTCATAATGATTAAGATCAATTCATGAAAAGAACATAATTGCAAATGCATATTCATCTAATAAAAGATATGCAAAATATATGAAGCAAAACCAAATAGAACCAATTATTAATGAAATGGAAATTGAAAGTACAATGAGATACTACCTCACATTCAGTAGGATGGCTAATATTTTTTAGAAAGAAGGAAAGAAAAAGAAAATAACAAGTGTTGGCAAGGATGTGAAGAAATTGGAGCCCTTTTGCACTGTTAGTGGGAATGTAAAATGATGTAGCCACTATGGAAAAGAGTATGGCATTTCCTCAAAAAAATTAAAAATAGAATTACCATATGATCCAGCAACTCTACTTCTAGATACATAGTCAAAAGAATTGAAAGGGGAGTCTTGAACAGATATTTGTACATCCATTATTCATAAAGCTAAAATGTAGAAGCAACCCAAGTGCCCATCAATGAATGAATGGATAAGCAAAATGTGATCTATACATAAAATGGAATATTCAGTCTTAAAAAGAAAGGAAATGCTGACAATTACTATAACATGGATGAACTTGAGGACTTTATGCTAAATGAAAGAAGCCAGTCACAAAAAGACAAATACTGTATCATTCCACCTATATAAGGTGATACTTAGAGTAGTCAAAATCATAGAGACAGAAAGTAGAATGGTGGTTGCCAGGGGTTGGAGGGGGAGGGGAACATGGTGAGTTATTGTGTAATGGGTATAGTCAGTTTTGCAAGTTGAAAGAGTTCCAGAGACGAATGGTAGTGACGTTTGCATCAGGCTCCATGCTCAGGCATGGAAAAGTAGGAAGAGGACAAAAGTAGGAAAGCCCAGAGTCCAATGTGAATGTACTTAAAACTACTGAGCTGTACACTTAAAAATGTTAAGATAGTAAGTTTTATGTTATGTGCTATTGGGTTTAATATGACACATAAAGCATTTACTTGTCTAAATTAACACCTTAGTGTAAACTCACTCATCATGTCTCTTCATTCCTGAAAGGAGGAAGAAAGTACATTTTAACAATGATAGGAAAGACAAAACTATTGTAATCAAAACTGTATGGTACTGGCACAAAAAATAGACACAAAGATCAATGGAACAGAACAGAGGGCCCAGAAATAAACCCATGCTTATAAGGTCAATTAATCTACAACAGAGGAAGTAAGAATATACAAGGAAAAGACAGTCCCTTCAAGGAATGGTGCTGGGAAAGCTGGTCAGCTACAGGCAAAAGAATGAAACTGGACCACTTTCTTGCATCATACACAAAAATAAACTCAAAATGGATTAAAGACATAGATGTGAGACCTGAAATTAGAAACGTCCTAGAAGAAAACATAAATAGTATCTTTGATATCAACCTTAGCAACATTTTACTAGATGTGTTTTTTCAGGCAAAAGAAAAAAAGCAAAAATAAATTATTGGGATCACACCAAAATAAAAACCTTTGTATAGTAAAGGAAACCACCAACAAAATGAAAAGGCAACGAATAAGAGAATATATTTACAAATGATATAGACAATAAGGAGTTAATATCCAAAATATATAAAGAACTTGTACAGCTCAACACCAAAGCAAAACAAAAAAACAATTAATCCAATTTAAAAATGGGCAGAGGACTTGAATAGACATTTCTCTAAAGAAGACATCCAGATGGCCAATAGATACATGAAAAGATGTTCAACATCAGTAGTCATTAGGGAAATGCAAATCAAAACCACAATGAGGTACCACCTTACACCTGTCAGAATGGTTAGTATCAAAAAGATAAGAAATAACAAGTGTGGATGAGGATGTGGAGAAAAGGGAACCCTCATGCACTGTTGGTGGGAATGTAACAAGTATAGTGGAAAACAGCATGGAAGCTTCTCAAAAAATTAAAAATAGAAATACGAAATGATCCAGCAATTCTACTACTGGGTATTTACCCAAAGAAAACAAAAACACTAATTTGAAAAGATATATGTACCCCTATATTTCTTGCAGCATTATTTACAATAGCCAAGATATGGAAACAACCCAAGTGTCCATCCCTAGATTAATGAATATGTATATTCATTGTATATATATGTGTGTGTATATATGTGTGTGTGTGTGTGTGTATACACAGTGGAATATTGCTCATCCATAAAAAGGAATGAGATCTTGCCATTGAGACAACATGAATGGACCAGAGGGCATCATGCTACATAAAATAAGTCAGATAGAGAAAGACAAATACTATGTGATTTCACTTATATGTGGAATAAAAACAAACAAACAAACAAGTGAACAAACAAACAAACAAAAAGCAGAAACAAACTCCTAAACACAGAGAACAAACTGGTAGCTGCCGGAGGGGAGGAGAGTGGGAGAATAGACAAAATGGGTGAAGGGGAGTGGGAAGTAGAGGCTTCCAGGTATGGAATGAATAAGTTATGGGGATGAAAGGTACAAAAAAAGGAATATAATCAAAGATATTGTAATAGCATTGCATGATGACATATGCTAACTACACTTGTGAGCATAGTATGATGTATGACTTGCTGAATTACTATGTTGTATGTCAACTATACTTCAATAAAAAGAAGAACAAGAAAAGAATTGAGAGAGAGCAGAACAAAACGTCACCTTCATTACTAATAAAGTTGAAGCAGGAAAAAGCAATAATGATAGGAAAGAGGAAGAGGACAAAATTGAGAGACCATTTGGTCTCTGGAGCCTGGGAAAGGTAGTATCTAGAATCAAAGGAAGGCCATGTGCTGTAGGGGAAGTAGGAAAGCCCAGAGTCCAACTGACATCCCCTCAGTGTTCTGGGTCCTAAACTTTTATCCCCAAATTTTCCATCCCTTTCATACCTATAAGGACCTGCAACCTTTCCAACCCCCTCCTGCTATTTTATCTCTGTCAGCCTGGACTTCATTCTACTGCTTGTACACCCAAAACTTGCCCCCACCTAGGAACTTTGCACCAGCTGTTTTGTCCATATATTTGAATGATTCCCTCATTCACCTCATTTAAGTTTTTATTCAAATCTCACTTTTGCAGAGTGTCCTCTCCAGGTTACCCTTTCTGCAAATACCCCACCTCCATCACATTCTATTCCCTTACTCGCTTTATTTTTCTTCAAAACTTTTATTGGTGCCTAATAATAGTTTGGATATTTGTTTATGTCTATCTTCCCCATACAATGAAAGCTCTATAAATGCAGGCACCATCAGGTGCTCTGTAATCCCAGTTTATAGAACTGTGCCTGACACTGAGTGAGTGTTCAATAAATATTCATTGAAGGTATGAATGAATGAGCAAATAAATGAATGAATGATTTCCTTGACAAGGTGTCTGGGGGAGCTATGCAAAGAAAAGGGCTGAATAGCCATGATGGAGCAGTTGGAAGTCAGTCCTGGAGGCCCACTCTCATCCCACACCAGGCAGCTCCATCCCAGAGAGCCCCCAGGGCACATTTTGCCACCTGTCCATGCTTGACTCTGGCCCCACTCTAGGCTGGCTCTCAGATGTTCCCCCACACGAATGTCCTGTTCTGCCCTGCTTTATCTCAAAGGAGGCTGAGCACTCCAGAGCCCAGGAAAACTGGGTTAGCTGTTAGCAAACACTTTGTTCATGAGGCCTAAGCAGAAGCTGGTGCTACCAGAGTCCTTACAGTTAAAGTCCAAATTTGTTACCAAGAGTTACAGTTCTCTACTCTCTGCCATGATATGAGCCCTGTATACTCCTCGGGTTCCTCCTCAAATGCTGCTCCAGTCCTACTGCCCTTCCTGTGTCCCCTGATGCGTTGTGCCCTGGCCTTGTTACCTGTTATTCCTCTGCCTAGAATCACCAGCTCCTCCCTGTCTACTGACACATTCCTGCCCAGCCCACACCTGGACAACTCCAGTAAGAGACTCAGATATCATTCCCTATAGCAAGTCCTAAAGACCTAAAGAAATTGGTCACAGAACATGCAATCTGCCTGTCAAAGAAAGATAAATCTCCACAGAATGATAGGTCCTCAATGCTTTATAAGATTCCTTTTAAGGACAGCTTTTTAAGGTTACTAATCAGAGGGTCCCAAGATCTCTTATTAAGAGTCATGAGATTGGGGCACCTGGGTGGCTCAGTCAGTTAAGCATCTGATTTCAGCTCAGGTCATGATCTCAGGGTCTTGGGATCAAGCCCCCTGGTGAGCTCCCCACTCAGCAGGGAGTCTGCTTCTCCCTCTCTCTCTGTCCCTCCTCCCACTCATGGTCTCTCTGTCACTCTCTCACATAAATAAATAAAATTTAAAAAAAGAAAGAATCATGGGACTTCCCCCTCCATGAGTGCCATAGTCCCTTCCCTCAGTGAATGTCATGAAATTCCTCTCCTGTGCAACTGCAAGATAATTGAGGGGAAGGCTTGGCCTTCATCTCTGTATAAAAGAAAACTTATGGTTTTGCTGTGCTAAGAAATGTTAAGGAACAGAGGGAACTGAAGCATACAGCCTTCAGGGGCATGACTTTGCCTCTTATTTTCCTGCGTTGCAGTTCTTAGCAAATGGTGAAGTCTTATTTTAAATTACAAGTCTTGTCCTTTTTCTCCCAACAGCACTCTTCCTTTTTTTTTCTTTTAAAGATTTTATTCATTTATTTGCCAGAGAGACAGAGAGAGAGAGCACAAGCAGGGGGAACAGCAGGCAGAGGGAGACACAGGCTCTCTGCTGAGCAGAGAGCCCCATGCGGGGCTCGATCCCAGGACCCTGGGATCATGACCTGAGCCAAAGGCAGACGCTTAATGACTGAGCCACCCAGGCATCCCAACAGCACCCTTCTATAGATGCTCCCTTGGCACCCCTCCTTCAGTCTCCACAATACCCTTGTAATGGCTGGTATCTTGTCTGACTCCCCTACTAAAGCATAAACTCCTCAAAAGCAAGGACTGTTTCTTACTTGGTTGCATCTCCAGGGTTTATCATACTGCATGACATGGGGCAGGCACATAGTTCATTCTCAGTAAATACTTGTTGAAGGAGCAACTAATTAAATGGATAAATGGATGGATGGGTGGACAAACGTCCCAGTAGAGAAGACTAGGGCTCAGAGTCTAAGTGGCTTCCCCCCAGGTCCTTGATGTCAGCAAATGACAGAAGTCAGGGCTTCCATGCTGTCAGAGTTGGCAATAGGCAGGATTTCTGAGTCCAGTTTCCCCTAGGTGTCTTGGCTTAACTTTAACACACAAACCAGGTCTGATTTTCTGAATTCACTCAAAACAGGTGAGCATGTAGCAATCCTGATCAACACTCACCACCACAAACAAAACAACAGCTACCATGTTAATCAGGTTCTGTGCTAAGTGCACTTTAACTTTTTTCACTTGACCTTTACGCCAATCTTTTGAGGAAAGAATATATAACTCTTATTTCAAGGTCATTGTGTTAGAAATTAAAAGAACATGGAATCAAGCCTAGAGGAAGCTGCCTTCCAAATTTTAACACAGACTTAGGAGAGGCAGTGTTGCTCCAAGGTCAAGATCCTGAGCTGTAGGGCCAGCAATGACAGCCCCTGCCCAAAATATTTTCCATTCAAAGTCATCCCACTTAGGGTCATGCTTGGATCCAACAGCTCTTATTTCTGGTCCCAGCTTGCCACTAACTCATTGTGCATCCTTGAGTCAGCCTTTACCCTCTCTGGCCTTGGATTCCCATCTATAGAAAAAGAAGGGACTAGATTCAATACAGTGGAGCCCAAGGATCAAAAAGGCATGTCCAAGGGGACCCAGCTGGTGACATGAACCAGTGGAGTGTGTGAATATAGATGATGACACCCACCACGGGTAAGCAGGGGACTATGGCAGAGAGAGGATGGGCACCTTCTCTAAGAGGTGGCCAGTGTCCCATGATGTTATCTTCTGATCAGAAATGTCTTGATTTTTAAATGCTGGCCTCTCTGAGACCAAATGAAACTAACTATGAGCAGGTTTGGTTCATGTCTTCCCATTACTTATCACTGTTGTGTTCACAATTAGAGAGCTGAGGCTTGGAAAAAGGAGAAGATCAGTGAAAGACAAAGCCAGAGCAAATAGGCACACAGCCCTGAGAAACCAACCTTGAGGGGAACCTGAGCTTCTGGCTTATCAGAATAACCAAAATACAGAAGATAGAAACTGCCTAAACCACGGGCAATGCATGGTATTTAAGGCAGCCTAGGATAGGCTGGAGAATGGAAGTTAGCCATGCTAGTTCAGCCATGTGAGTCACAGTGGGTACAGAAAGAAAAAAAAAAAAAAAGAGTGAATTTCTCTCAAAGAAAGTGATGAGTGTTTAGATACCTGTACCACATGTGAAGGTTCAGTGTGGAGCAGTGGTTCTCAAACGTGAGTGAGCATCAGAATCACCTGAAGAATAGATTGCAGGACCCACCCCTAGAGTCTCTGAATCAGTAGGTCTGAGGTAGGGTTGAGAATTTGATTTCTAACAGGTTCCCTGATGATGCTGATTTGGTTGGTCCAGGGACCACATTGGTAACCAATGGGAATTTGGGTTCTGGTATGTGACTATTTATGTTTGGAACCAGGGTCCACCACATACTAGCTATGTGACCCTGGGAAATTTACTAAACTTTTCTGTGTCTCGGTTCCTTCCTTTGTAAATTGGGGACATTATTAGTATCTACTCAGAAGATTGTTTAAGAATTAAATTCAATAGTCCATGTAAAGAGCTTTGAAAAGTGCTTAGAGCATAGTAAGTACTCAATGAACGCCATCAAGCATTTCTGTTTGTAAAAGTAGCTCAGTGGAAGCTACAATGACAGTACCCCAGGACTGGTAACACAGGAGCTCCATGATGACCTCTAGCTGTAAGGAGGCAAGAGGAGAGAAGTTACTGGAACCCAGAGATGGTGATAGCTATATGGAGAGGGCTACATGAGAGCTTCAGTTCTGGGAAAGAGTAGATAGTGACCCCATAGGGAAGGAGCTGGAAGAATAACTACTCTGACTTCACTCCCCTCCCTTCTCTGATCTGCTGATGCTTCCCTCTGGTGGAACTCTAACGGCCAGAGGCCTGGGGGAGCTGGGAAAGGGAGCCTATTGATACAGTCCATTATAATTCAGTCTTCCAAGGCATAAATCAGAGTGAAGAAAGATGGAGAGCAAACTGGAGGAACAAATGTAAGATACCAGCACACTTAGAAAAGGGCCTCCAGATATCTTTGGTCTACAACCCCACCTTGAGGCAGGTTGACTCCTAATCCAACTCATATGGGTGATCTCCAGTGAAAGAGCTAATGGATTCAGTCCACATCCTGCAGCCTAAAATGCAAGCCACACCCCAACATCAATCTGGTCACTGGCATTCCTGGCAAGGTGAGCAAGAGGATCCTGTTTCAAGACCTAGACAGGGCTCTGACACTGAGCTAACTAGGCACCAAGCATGGAGAAAACTGAACTCTTTGGTTTTCTGTAGGGGATAAGAGACCACCTTGTAGTAAGCAGAAAAGACAAGATGAATTTAGCAGAGATTGGAAAATAAACACAGTAACCTGATGCATAGGACCATGAGTGCCTAGAGCCTGGCTCTGGCCCTGAAGCTAACTCTCTGACCTTGACAAAGCACCTCTCCTCAGAGCCTCCCCATCTGAAAGAGTCACTCTTACTCCTGTCCTCTTCTTCCACCTGGCTCCTCCTTATCATTCAGATGTGGGGCCTGGAAAAGAATTCCAAGATGTGGTAAGTCACCCTAGGCTCCTTGGAGGAAACCACTAGAGCAATACCTGATATAATAGTGATTATTCATTATCTGAAATTGGACAGAATGAATTACTGCAAAACAATATACTGTAGGGAATGGATATGCTGAAGCGATGGACTGAATTAAAATAGTTGCTACTAAATATTTTTCCTAAGACTGGTAACTTTTGGTGCTTTCTTTACTCATATCCTGGTTCTCATCTCCAGAACCCTTGAGAGGGACTGAGGTGATGCACTTTCCTGACACTGATGGGGAAGTGACCTGGAAGAGGCAAGTAGCCAGCTCTCCAAAAAGATCCAGGCACAGCAAAGTATAGAAGATATCACAGGAAATTGACCATGGAAAGAGAAGATAGTATGTATAAGTATAGAACACAATTATATTCACTAAAACCTGCAGCTGGAAAAGTCAAATTAACAATGGAAACCTGAAAGGGACCTCAATGAGTCATGAAGTCCTGTCCCCTGGCTTCAGGTAAGATGCTATTAACTCAGCCCAAATAGCCAAGGAACTTACTGGGATCACCCAGTCAGCTACTCAACCTTAATGTAAAATCCCTACTCAAGCCGAAATACAAGGGAAATTTAAGGGGAATTATGTGTTAAATATACACAAATTAGATTTTGTTTATGAGTCAGAGCTCTGCCAAAAGGCTTCCAGAATCCCCGGGATAAAGCCCATTCAGTCACAAGGGAAAGAGGAAGAAAGAGGGCATGGAAGCTCACATTAGAACTTTCTGAGAGAATTGGGTGATGCTGGGGGTGTTGAACAATGTTTCATGTAAGGAACTACCAGGATACTTCCTTACGGATTCAACCACTTCTCCAGGTTCACTCTATCATAATCTTTGTTCTTCTCCCTCCCAAAGGATAATGCTACATGGTAAATGCAGAGCAACTGAGAACCTCAAACTCCCTGATTCTTTATTTTGCAGTACTCTCAGGGTCAAGGACAGCCTCAGAAAATACCTGTCCCATAGCAAGCAAGTTGCAGAGCCTGGGCTATCACCAGGTCTCCCAAATCCCTTAGACCTCATCCTAAAATTATTTAATACCCAACCATCACCACCAATGCCAAATGAGAGAGAATGGTGATCCCTGATGTTAACCCCCAAAGGCAACCAGCTGCAGAACAATCACCTTGCATTGCTCCTCTGAGTAGGCAATCTCTACCCATAACTCATTCACTCATTCATTCATTCATTCAACAAACATCCACTGAGTCCTTCCATAGCCCAGGTATTGTGCTTTGGTGTAGACAATGGACTGGCAAGGAGCAGGAGCAGAAGCTGGGAAGAAGGAAGCCAGTTACAGTGGCTCAGACGAGATAATGAGGGTCTGATCTGAGGCAGTAGGGATAAGGAAAAGGAGATGTCAACAAAATAGAATTAAAAGTAGAGTTAAAAGGATTTTGTTATATATTATCTGGGATTGGGGTCGGGGAGGTGAGAATGAGAGAAGCCTCTAGTATGATTCCCTATTTCTGACTAGAATGAAGGAGAGAATGGCAAAGTCCTTCATGAAGACAGGCATACAAGGGGAGGCACAGATGAGCAAGTTCAGAGGAAACACAAGGAGCTCAGTTTGGGTCATGCTGAAATTGAAGTGCCTGCAGAACCCTGAGGAAGAGAAATCCAGCCAGGGTCTGGACGTCACAAGATGTGGAAGAGGATGAGATTATCCAGGGACAGTAAGCTGGGGACAGCATCACTAAGAGGTGAAAAGAAGAAGAATTTGCATGAGAGATTGAGAGAGAAGTCAGAGATGTGGGAGAGGCAAGAGAAAGTAGGGCTTTGGACACCAAAGAGGAGAGACTATCAAGAAAAACACAATGACCAACAGTGTCTAATGTCATAGATTGGTCACATGCAATGAGAATCCATAACAGTGGGTAAGAAGGAGTGGGGGGTCTCCAAGATTGGTGGTGAGGTCATGTCAGAGGAGGGTTAACATAGGATCAGCCCTTCCCCAGGCCCTCAGTATGAAGCTCAGCTTCTGGCACCAGCCATGGTACCCAAAGGAGTATGAGATCCTGGCTTGGGCCTATATCTGGGAGATAAGCCAGGTCCTAGCACTTTAGAAATGATGGTCTTGTACTGCACACTGGGGAAGACAAAAAGTATGCCTTCAAGAAATTTGAAGCTAAAATTTTCCCCTTCTTTTCCTTTAGCCCTGCACACATTCAGAACAGGCTAGACCTGTGACACCAAGTAAGGTTATGCATCAGTTGCCTGGTTGAGTGGGTATTAAAGGAGCTGCTGCCAGAGACTGGATTCTCTCCAACATCCAGGCCCACAGAGCCCAGAACCAAGAAGCTGAAGCTGTCTCCCCCTGCCACCTGAATGGTAAGCCCTTCATAGTCTCTCCTGCCTGAAAAAGAAAGAGCCATTGCTCTTAGAAGCCTACAGGCCCATGCCTAAGAAATGAGAGAGAACAGAGGAGACTGAGCCAGCAGGTGGAAAGCAAAAATAAAGACAGAGGTTTCTGGAGGAAGATTCACTCTTTCCCAGATAAATAGTTGCCTGAAAGCTGCCTACCCTTACACTGTTTGTTCAAATCAGGACCCTAAAAGAGGTCTGCTCCTCACCAAGCCAAAGCCCAGATTGACAGCATATTTTTGCTTTTCCCCAAACCTCCACTTTCTATGCCATTTGCCACCAAGGGGGAAAACATCTCCCATTTTGCACAGCACGAATTTAGCACACGTGGGCATGTCTGGAAGGGGAAGCCATGTGGAGGATGGCGATGAGCTTGTCTCCAACTCCACTGACAATTCAATAAGGGGAAATTGGCATAATGCTGCACTGGGAGGCACTTGAGATAACAAGTGAATCACAACAAAGTTTAAGTCTTGCACAATACCTCTTCCCTTTCCCAAATGGCCTTATTCCCTTTGTCTCATTTAGTTCAAAGGCACCCCTATCAAGTAGGATAGATTAGGATCAACTCATCCATTTTTCATTTGGTAGCTGAGAGTCATAGAAGGCAGATGACAACAGAGTCAGGATCATGGGTTCTGTCAGTTGGTTCTCAACTCTTTCTACACTACCTAATATGAACTGATGGCCTGAGGAACTGGAGCAAATAATCAAGGCAAGTTGAGGCAGTTCCTCCTTAGTCTTAGGACACGGCCTGACTATCTTGACTAGATCATGTGGAGTACCCTCCAGGGGTATAGGGGATGGATCTCAAGAGCTCTGAGACTGTGGATCTTTGATGCTGGAGCAGAGCTGGAAGAAGAAAAGGAGGTGGGTGCAGGCTTGGCAGAGTTTCAGTGAAGCCTCCAAGAAAAGCCACCAGATCTAACCTTGTGGACAAAGTCCTAGGACCCTGCAGTACTGGCAGCCCAAGTCATTGATTTGGTTTTCTTCACATCCTGGAATACAGAGCATCTTATTTTTAGCCTTATAAACAGAGGAATGAATAGCAGTGCTGGACCAATATAACCCTGGGCAAAGCTGGGGGCAGGAGTCGTGTCCACTCTCCAGAGCAGCTGGCCCCAGAGCAGGAGCCTGCAGTTAGGAACCAGAACCTCAGGGCAGTTCAGATTCCCTTATCTGGGGACATCCCCCACTAGGTCTCCTGCTCACATCAGCCAGTGATGCTGGGAATAAATATATTGTCTGATCCAAACCCCCAAACTCTTCTGCCTCAAGCAAGGTTTTCAGGGGAGCCTCCATGGTCTCTCTGCTGCATCTTGCCACTGCTAAAGTGCAGGGAATTCCCAATCACTCAGGCAAAACCCTGACCCCCATCCTTTCTAGAACTGACACCTTGCCTGTTCGGGGGATATTAAATTTACACCTTTGTTTATTCAAAAATCTCCTCTTTCCCCGTTTTCCTTGACTATAAACCTTCTTCCTGCAATTCTAGCTTTGTCCTTCAGCAACTCTTTCTACACTACTGGGACATCTAACTTGGACAGCTTAAGTACAGCATGGCTTTGGGTCAAGAATATTTCTTGTTATAGTGGGATCCTATGTGACATAGTTGAGACCAGTGTATTAGGAAGGGAACAATAGATAGATATCCATTTAAACACTAGCATCCATAGAACATTTTCCATACAGGAAAGGTGCATGTAGCAATGATCATTCATTGAACAAATGGTTTTGAACCTCTAATAAGTACTAGGCACTGTAGTGGGTGCTGGGATTCAATGGTGAACAGCACAGAGTCCCCACTCTCACATTTATGGTGGACTTATAGACAAGGAAATCAGCAAGTACAGTGTGATATGTGCCATGACAAAGAATGCACAGGTACTATAGGATCACATGGGTGGGAGAACTAAGCCAGACTTGGATAAGGTGGTAGTATCAGGGAGGGCTTCCAGGAAGTGATGCTATCTAAGCAGAGATGTGAAGAAAGAGTAGTAGGTATCCAGAAAATAGAGGGAAGCAAGTTGAGCATAGCTGGAGTGGGTGGAAAGGACTTACAAGAAATGAAAGAAAGGAAGGTGGAAAGGTATTCTGGGGAATGCTGTGTAGAGCTCTATGAGCTATGCTAAGGAGGGGACCTTTCTCCTAATAATAAGGGAAAAGTCACTGAAGGGGATTATGGAGGTGAGAAATATAATCAGATTTCCATGTTAGAACACACATTCATGCTGCTAGGAAAATAAATCTAAGCCAGGAAAGGGAGGATGTGGGAACAGTGTCCAGGAGGTCACTGCAGAGATCCAGGCAAGAAATGGGGGGCCATGAACTGGGATTACAAAAGCGGGACTGGAAACAGGAGGACAAGTTCAGGACAAAGAGACAAACCTGTGGGATGCAGAATCATCACTCATTGTGGAGAAAGGAGATAGGAGAGTCAGGGCTTATGATTGGTGAATTAATACTAAGCAGGATGAGGTCAGCAGGAGGAGAGGCAGGCTGGTGAGAAGAAATGCTATCCCCCAGGGGAGCCTTTGAGACATCTGAGTGGGGCTGTCCCATAGGCAGTCAGTTATGTGGTTCTAAGCTCAGAGGAAAGATCTGGGCTGCAGCTTGGAGTCTGGGAATCATCAGCATCTAAACTAGTAATGAAGCCAAGAGAGGGGATAAGATGGCCTGGGTGGGTAGTAAGAAAAGAAGGTGACTCAGAACCCAGCCCAAAAGAAAACCACAGTGCCTGAGTTGCATAATATATATTACCCATCAGTGAAGTCAGGGCTGCATAAACTTCCTGACTCTAAAATTCAGATCTGTCTCTATAAGACTCTCCCTCAGAGTCCCACACTCGACCTCACCCCAGCATGGGTCCCACATATGACACACTCCCCCGTGTTGACTCATCAGACCCTGGGTCAAGCTCAGAAGCTCCAGGCTAGTAATTAAATGTGTACCTTATGTATCTCCTACTACAAATTGCAAACCACATAAGATAAGTATGTAAGTGTACAAGCATGTGCTTCTGCATGATGGACCTACAGACTTAGGTGTTCGCAAACATCCCTGCACATAAAGACACCCACACACACTCCAGTCTGGATTAGGTCATTTATATCCACTCAAACTGAACATTAGAAGTGACTGTTCCCACTTTGAACTACAGATTTTCCCCTAAAAACAAAACAAAAGCTGGGCAAATAAACAGTTAAAACAGGAGGGGAAAAAAAGAAAACATTTGTCAAGATTCTTCTTTATGTCTTATTCCATGATCGAATTTAATCCTCATGGCTAACCTGTAAGATGGGTTTTTGTTTGTTTGTTTGTTTTTTAGATTTTATTTATTTGACACACAGAGAGATAGAGAACACAAGCAGGGAGAGCGGCAGGCAGAGGGAGAGGGAGAAGCGGGCTCCCTGCTCAGCAGGGAGCCCGATGTAGGACTCGATCCCAGGACCCTGGAATCATGACCTGAGCTGAAGGCAGACGCTTAACTGACTGAGCCACCCAGGCATCCCTAAGATGGGTTTTATAATCCCAAAGGGATGAAGATGAGACTCAAGCTTGACTCCAAAACGCTCCCCTGTCCCACCCTGGGACAACAACTTTAATTCTGGAGAAGGGAGAGTAGAAAGACATTCTAGCAAAAAAGAAGCTGGTGTGGCGTAGGTGTGATATACAGGTTTGTTACCTTTATTCATTCAATAAATATTCGTCCTTATCCTACTATGTACCTGGAGGCAAGTGTTGACCGAATGCATGTAAGCAGAGAGCATTCCTTAATTAGGATGCTGTCTACACTTCTGAGGGGTTGTAATCATTTTTGTGGGACTGTCTGATGGAGCCTCCTTAGAGAGAAGTTGTCGTAACTGCTTGTCAGGGACAGATGAAGTCCTTGAATTTAAGGTGTCTGTGGGAATTGTAGCCTTTCATTTTCCAGCAAGCCCATCCTTCAAAGGCCACCACTGTACTTTACTTCGGCTAACAAGAGATTACCTTTCACAATAGAGCTATAAAAAGGGCACTAATTGATGAATTTGCTAATGGCCCTTCCCTTTATAGTGGCATTAGCCTGGTTCAGTTCTGTCTTAGCTGAGCCTCCCCTGGGTCAGGCCTCACACGCAGTGAATATATTCTGCTCGATTTATGGCAAAGAGGACAGGGAGTTTAACTCAGTCATTAAACATCCGATTTGCCACATGAGCCTGGGCAATATCTCTGTCCTCTCTCTTCCTTTTTCCTGTGCCTCAGTTTCTTTCAGTAGGAACATGGGGGGAAGTTATTGATCAATCCAGTAATCAAGAAGGAATTGCTCTCTTTTTAGCAGCAAGGCTTACAAAGGGCACAAGCAAGTCTAAGGTATTGGGCCTTCCTTCAGAAGGTCTGCAACCGATCATGATTGAAACTCTCCCATCTCCCACTTCTTTCACATTTGTAGGTACTCAGTGAGGTTTCCATCTCATTCTTTAAATGTTGCCAAACACCTGCTTCCAAGAGCTGGGAGTGGGGTAGGCCAGCCTGTGGGTCACAGAAAACCCCATCCCTCCTGTGACTGAAGCACTTCACATGGGGGCTAGTGGCCCCTGGGCCCCTAGGGTGCTAAAGAGCCTTGTCTTCAGCTGCCTTCATGGCTGAATCGGTGATTCAGTGAATGAATAACTTGAATCAAAGATGCCTTCCCTTGACTGCTCTGCTCCAGCTCTGCCGAAACTGGCTCCATAACATCAGTGGTAAAGACTCTTTATTCATCCACTCTCCCTTTGGGGGCAGCACTGGATAAGCCCAGATTACAAATAACAACTTGTCTTTCTTGAGCATTTACCATGTGCCAGGAGTGTGCTTTATGTGAAATAACTCGCTTAATCCCCATAATAACTCAATGGGATCAAGTGCTATTACCATATCATAGATGATGAAGCCAAGACACAGATGATGATGGTAACTTGCGCAAGGCTGGTAAGCTGAGATCCAGCCCCAGGCGTGCCAGTCCCAGGGGCTGCACATTTAACCTAACACTAAAGCGCCTCAGGCGAGAAGTCAGCAGCCCACGTGGTTTAACTGTTTGGAAGGTGCCAAGAAAATCCTTATCCCTCCTGCTTCCAGAATTGCCCCTCAAATAAGCTAGTAATGGGCTCACAATTCTACCACTGAAATAATTACCTTGGCGATGACAAAGCAAACCTCCTAGGAGGATGAGGGGATCTAATACATGGAGCTTGCTACAGAGTGACAGGCTCTAATTTGCCATAGGTCCTTTCTGGAATATGCATAGAAGTGGATCAGTTCCTTCCTAAATCCCCCCAAATTTTCAGCAAGTGGGAGCTGGTGTGGGGCAAAGATGAGAATAAGCTCAAAGTTGGGGATGTGGATAAAAACAGGAGAGAAGCCCGAGTCAACAGCAAAGCACGTTCCAGTTCTGAGAATACCCCACCTTGGCTACTTTCTAGCTCTATAATCAACCACTGCAAGCTCCCACTTCTTCAACTGCGAAACAGAAATAGAAAGAGCTGCATTGTAATCTTTTTGTGTAAATTAAATAAGGTGATGCTTACAAAGCACTTAACACTGTGCCCAACGCACAATATGAACATTAAAATGGCAGCTCTTGTTATAATTATTTCTATTGCACAAGAAAGGAAGGCCCTATCAAGACACTGAGAAGCCAGTGGGCAAGGTGGACAGCTGAGTGAGCAGGAGGAAAGAGACTTGAAGGAGAGAGACTACCTTCATCAACTTTGCAACTATTCTGAGACCTATTTATGTATTCATTCAGTCGTTCATCTGCCATTTTCAACTCAGACCTAATATATGTGGACACTGTGTTGGATGATGTTGTGGGTTGAATCAAGTTGAATCAAGTCCCTCTCCCCCAAAATGTCAAGTCCTAACCCATTACCAAGAATATGAACCTATTTGGAAGTAAGTTATTTGCAGATGTAATCAAGTTAAGACGAGGTCATACCAGATTAGGTTGGGCTGTAATCCAGTTGACCGGTGTGCTTATAAAGAAGAAGAAATATAGACACACACATGGAGAAAAGGGCCATGTGAAGATGAAGGCAGAGATTGCAACAATGTGTTGACAAGCCAAGGAATATCGAGAGCACAGCTGGCAGCAACTAGAAGCTAGGAAAGAAGTGAGAAACAAATTCCCCCCTAAGAACCTCCAGAAGCAACCAACTTTGCTGACACATGGATTTCAGACTTCTGGCCTTCATAACTGTGAGAGAGTAAATTACCCTTGTTTTAAGCCAGCCAGTTTGTGGTCCTTCCTTATAGCAGCCATAGAAAACAAACATAGGTGATAAAACCACAAAGATACAATGAAAACCCAAAGTTCCTATTCTGAAGTCTTTGTTATTCATTTCACCCCCCAAAAGAGGCATACTGTGTTAGACAAGTTTCTCCCCTAGCCCACTAGTGAGGACTCCAGGCATAAGGATATCTTACATGAGTAGGCGGTGTGGAACGCGGATTGTCCCAGCCACAAGTCATATCAGGTCCCTGCCACCCACAGGGCATAGCATTGATGACTGTGAAAAGGAGGATGGCAGGGTGGTGGGGGAGGCAGGGAAAGAAAGCCCGGAAAAAAGAAGGCAGGACTGATGTCTTGTTTTCCATTTCTTCCAAATCCACCATTCCTCATTTCTCCTCTTAATTTCTCCATTTTTTTCTCTTCATGTTTTAAGTTTCTACTCTGGTCCCTCAGATGCCTTCATAGCCTGGTAGACTGGAAAAAGTACGGGTCTTGGTGGCAAGAAGAGTTTGAAGCCCAGTTCCATCACTTACTACTTGTGGGATCTTGGGCAAGTAACACTAACCATCTATGCTTTGGCTTCTTCATCTGTACAATGGGGATAATATGTAACTCATAGTGTTATGTATGTATGTCTGACATACATTATATAATGCATATGTGTATGTATGTAGTGTATGATGGCATACATTGAACAAGATGATATATGCCAAAGCATTTTAAATGTCATGTGAAAAGGACCGCAATCTCATTATACACAGTTCCTAGATTATATGTACAGAAACTCTGGTTTTCAATATTACGTGTCAGGACATACACAGAATTAGCACCAAAAATAAGAACAGTAAATCAGATGCTACATTTAAAGGACCAAAGCCAATATATAAATGCCAATGGATAAATGGCATTGACCTAGCAGTAAACATGGTCTCAACACCAGCACTGAAGATCTCTGTGATATTAGGAAAGATTTTCCATCTCTTGGTTTAAATGATTTGAGTTTCCATCCAGCTCTAAGATTCTATGACTTTATGAAAATGTACACATCAGGCTGTTTGCTCTTATAAAATTACACTTTTAAAAGAGCTCTTTACTTATGGGTCACCCATTACAAATCTAGGGAAAGCTGTGATGCTTGAGGGAATTCTAATAACAAGTGAAGTAGAAAAGCCGCTTGATGTGTGAAATAACCAATGGGCTGCATAACACAGGAAAGGCAAGTCTTCTTAAACAATCCTCTTCTAGTTATTCATAGGAGAAGGCTAATGTCAGACTATCAGAGACACAGGGGTTGGAATACCTTGGAACAAGAGCCAGTAATGAGGGTGAGACACTCTTAATACAGCCCCAAATACAAAGGCAACCAGACAGTTTTTATCTCCTTTTGGAATAATATAAACAAAGGTGGCTGGGTTTACAATAGAAGAGATTGAGCTCCACTTCTGGAAGAACTTCCTACCGGGATACGAGATATGTAAGAAGTTTGGGGAAATCACCTTCTC
This sequence comes from Halichoerus grypus, assembly GCF_964656455.1. NCBI lineage: Eukaryota > Metazoa > Chordata > Mammalia > Carnivora > Phocidae > Halichoerus > Halichoerus grypus. The sequence continues at coordinate 79,882,550 of NC_135717.1, read as the reverse complement.
CTGAGCTTTTCAGTGAGAGACCAAGCAACCAACTTGGTGTCCTGGGTTAAGTGTGTTCAGCAGTGGGAGCATGGACAGAGTGACCTTTTGGAGGTCCCTATCTGCCTGTGTTCTCTCCGTGCTTTCCCTAAGTCAGTTCACAATGGTACAATAATGCCTGCGTGTCACACAACACAATCCGGCTTCCAGTTACCTTGGCAGTTCACATGTTGTCATGCTGCCCATTTTTCCCCTGCTGGCACAGTAGACTCCAAGGTGTAAGTACTGTTTTTATAGATTTTTGCACGTTCAACACTGGTATGTGATAATCACTTTGCATTGCAGTTAGCAAAGAGGAGGAAACGAAACCCACTCCTGAGTTGGAGACGAGAGTGTTGTGTTTCACCCTCCTTGACAGCCAAAAGCCAATTTAGGACTCTGAAAAGCCAAATTTCCGAGGGGGGAAAATGTGGGTATCTTCCTAATTCTCCTGAGCTCACTTAAGGATTGAAATCAGTGTTTGCTGAGGGAGGAAAAAATCAATGAGGATTATTGTTTATGGATCATTTCAGCTGGAGGAACAAGGAAATGGGAGAGTTCATCTGGTTTGCATTTTTTCAACAAGACTCCTAAAAGCTAGCAGGATAATAATCATAAACACTTATTGAGCACTCACCATATTCTAAACCCTTTGCATGAATTAATTCATTTAATCATCACAACAATTTTATGAGGCCCAGAGAGTTTAAGTTATATTCAACCTAACAACACATCTACTGAGTTCCGAGCTGGATTTTAAGCCAAGCAGTCTGGCTCTAGAGCTGAGATAGTTGTTAGCTCCCATACTCTTTGGAAAGAGACATGGATGCAGACCATCCTCAAAGAAGTGGGCCTGTATCCTGCCTTCTTTTGTCCTCTTCCTCCTCAATTCCCTGACCTTTGTACTATAGAACCACACACTTCAGCTGAAAAGAACTTCCTGAGGAGAGGAATCCATTAGCCATGGCCACCAACATCACCATGTCAGAAGTCAGCTCAGTGCTCCCCACAACTCATAGAGCAGCAATCACTGGTATCCTAACCCCATTGTCCCATTGTAGGATTTTTCCCAACCCATAATTATTCTCTCTCTGGGTCAGTAAGTCAATAGAACATTTTTTTAAAAAAGAGTCTCCAAAATGACTCCTTTGCTAAAACTCTTTCCCTCACCCCTGGGGGCTCTCCTCTGAGGTGCTAAAACCCCAGTCAGGGAGTCATCACCATAAATAATGCATCAGGCTTTCACCAAGAATCAGTAAAGCAAGCAGCAGCTCAGAAAAGTCCATTATCCCCCCATGGTTCATAACTGGGCGTTGTGATTAATCCATTTATCTGCTATTCAGATGAACACCCCATAGTAAGAGTCAGTAATTACAGAATATTGAATAGGTACATGAATAACCAAAATGTACCCATGTTTTGAGTTGCTGCAGCAACTTGATTCCCAGAATCTTTACTCATTTTGAGTTTTAAAGGTCCACAATAGCAGAAGTGCAGCAGAGGAGTGGGAGATAGGAAGCCCAATTTTCAGAAAGTCATGAGTGACTAAAACCCAGAAGGCTCACCGAGCTTACGTGGGCATAATCACATGAATCAGTTCAGTCAACAATTATCAACATTTATTATTTACTGTGTGTCAGGCACCGTGTTAGGAACAGGGTATACCAAAAAAAAAAAAAGTTCATTATCTAACTGAAGAAATAGACATATAAAAAGGCAATCAACTTATAACAGGAAAAATGAGACGTGTGTTAAGAACACAGAAGAAGGAGAATGAGTAGTCACTCCTCATGAGCATGGAGGATAAGTGGAGATCTGGGTAGGGTGCCCAGAGGAAATGACCTTTGAGTTGAGTGTTGCAGGTTGAGGAGGATTTTTTTTCCAGAGAAGGGGAAAGAGCAGCCCAGGCAGAGGGGCCAGTATGCACAAAAGCATTCAGGCAGGAAGTGGTTTATACAGAGAATTGCACTGGGCAGGTATTAAAGGATTTTTACACTATACTAGGAAAACTGGGCTTTATCTTGTATCCTGTACGCAATAGGGCAACATGGTAAGTTTTTAAAGAGATGTGTGATCATGAGCAGATCGTGCTTCGGATAACCCTTTGAGCAGTGATAATGAGGCGGGACTAGAGAAGAGGACCTGCGGTTGAGAGGCTATTGCCGTAGTGAGGGCAAAAGTGAAAATGACCTGCCTTGGGCACTGATAGTGAGCTGAATAGGATAGTAAGACAGAACAGTCAGGCCAGAGGCTTTGCAGACTTTTCAGAAGGCCATATCAGAAAGTTTCTGATGATATGTGGGGAGCAGAGGTGATAATTCCTCTAGCTGAGGAGGAGAAGCATATCAAGGAACCCAATAAAGCATAAATGGAACTAACATTGCTTCATGTGTACCCTGTGCCAGGGGCTGTCAGAGTATTTCCTTATATACTATGCCTTCTCTGTACCATAAAGGGAACCAGCTCAAGTGAACACACAGGGGTACTGAAGTCAAAGTAGTTAAAGAGTGCACTCAGGGCCACCCAGAACATACTGTGCTCACCAAGCCCATGCCCTTGATATTCCCACTGCCCCAGCTCTGAACTTCACTTAATGAGGGAGGCTTTGCTCACAATATGAGTAGCTTTATTCTTCACTTTCTCCCTCCTGCCTGACAATTAGAATGTCCCTCCCTGTTTTTACCTTGTGTACCTATTTTTCATGTCATGTGAAAAACACTTTCTCCCATCATCCTTGCCTACCCCCAACATTGCCTCTCTCCCTTCCAAAGTATCTCTGTCCTCCCCACTCCTCACCCACTCCTATTCACACATGACATCTTTTTGGAAGTAAGTGTAGGGCAAAGGACAACGAGTCAGAAGTGGTGGCAGTCTGTGTCCCAGGGCTGTCCTAGCCCAGCAGGTGACTCTCAGAAACTGCTTGATCTCGCAGCCCCAGTGGCCTCACATAAAATGGGGACTTGAAATGAATACTAACCTTTGCTTACCTCACAGGATTATTGTAAGAGGAAAGGAGATAAAGTGCTTGCAAACAACAGTAACAAAAGGCAGGAAAAGGTGCTACAGAATTATCTGAATTATTGGGCACTGTGGTCCACCAGACTGTGAGCTCCTTATGGGCAGGGGCCTGGGGTTGCCTCCATCTTTCAATCAGGAGTATCTAATTATTCCTGGTACAGAGTCAGTCTCTGATAAAGACGTTATATTAGCAACAAGGACCACTACCACCATCAACACACACACACACACACACACACACACACACACACAGGTGTCCTTTCCTCTCTCTCTCACCATAATGCAGGCAAAGCCATAATACCTCCACTTTTGGAAGTACTGCTCTAGTCCTGGTGTATTCCAAAAACAGCCAGTTCCTGGAGGAAAACCAAGTGATTGTCACGCGCCTGGATGCCTCCACTGGGCACGTTTGACCAAGTCTGAATCTTCTCCCTCTCAAGGGAAGTTGCTAAGAACTGAACCCCCAGACTCACTGCTCTCCAAAGAGCTCCAGCTGGGTCTGTCCCTCCCCACCCCCACCTTTGTGCCAGGCATGCGACGTGTTTTATTTTTTTTTTCTCGCAGGAGCTCAGCCGCCTCTACTGCTGTTTTCATTGATGCCTTGAGCAGAGCTGGCATGTGCAACTGCTGAGAAGGGGGAGCTTGGAGCCGCGGGGGAAGCAAGTAAAAATAGCCTGGCGCGCATCGCTCTGCCTGCTCTGGACGCCTTTAACCCTGGCCAAGGTGGGGAGCTCAGCAGCCGCTCCTGCACACTGCGGAATCTGGCAGGGGTCTGCATCCAGACCCCGCGCAACAGCCGGGGTCGGGCGGGGTGAGGGGGGCTTAGGGACCCGTGAAAACTTTTTTTAGAAACCGCGAGGGGGGAGGGAAGAGCCGGAGAAAGCTGTTTCTTGCTTCCAGAGCTCCAGCCACCTGGCTGCAGGGACTGTGACATGCCCACTGGTTCAATACTTTACGGAAGTGCAGCCTTGACTCTGAGCTATTTTTAGCAACCTCTTCTGCGGGTGGGTGATCAGAGGGAGGAATGCGAGGGGATTGGTAAGGCTAGCTCTCTGCTGTGAGGCTAGGCGCCTTTGCTGGCTGGGGAAGAGGAAGTGTCCAGGGGACTGTAGGCATGCTGGCTTTGCCCTAACTCAAGGAGACAACATTAGCTACTGAATGCCCAAGCCCCAGAGCGTGTTTGTTTTTCGAAATCGACAATTGCCAGATGCATGCTGCTTCTAGTGTCTCAGAGAATGGGGATTTTAAAAGCTTTGCTGCCTATGCTGTGGGATAATGGTTAGCTGCAGTTAAGACCTTACTGAAGAAGATCGGAAGGGTCTCCGCACCTTTTTGCATTCCAGCAAGACAGAGGGACAATCCCCGCGCCACACCTCCATCCCCGCCCCACGCTGCATATGGGTAACCATATGTGAAATGTACGGCAGCCCCACCAGACACCAGGCTATTAATAGAGCCCGGGAGTTTGCTCTCTGTCTTTTTCCTGCCACCGAGTAAGGGATGATCTTCACACACATACCCCACTCCGCCCCCACCTCGGCGCACCGTTTCTCCAGGAAGGTAAGGGGGCTGCCCACGCTGATCCCCTTCGTGACTACAGGTGCCTAGAGCCAACGGACTAGTCCAGTTGTATCTACAGCAGGGTCAGTGCGAGGCCAAGGAATTACAGCCTCCAGTCTCGGGACGCAAAACTCAGCAGGGCTCTTTGAGGCTCAGGGCCAACACAAGAGCAGAGAAAGGGCAGCTATTGGGCTGTCGAAGGCGGGGGGCAAGAGCTCAATTTGTGGAGGTAGAGCGACCTCCTCCAAAGCTGCTGCGGGACGAGTGGCTACAGACCCATTTCTCGCTGCAGCCCACGGCGCGCAGCCCCCACCCGGCGCGGGCTCGGCAGCTGCAGGAGCGGGTGCTGTCCCTGGTTCTGAAGGTGGCCGCGGCCAGTGCTCCCTACTCGGGTTTAGCGCCCCCGAGGCGGCTCAAACGTTCGAGGACTGCAGACCTCTTCCGTGCCGGATCTGGGCGGGAGGGTCTATTGGTGGTGCCCAAGTCCCACCACCGGCTCGGTTTGCCCCCAACCGCCCGCCGCCCCCCCCCCCCCATCAAAAGGCCCGGAGCTCTCCGCGGTGCTGCGGGGACTGAGAGCTGGGAACTGACTCGAGCTTGAAGGGTAAAGCTGAGGCAGCGGCTGGAGACGGTCAAGGCACTGCAGGGAGCAAACGTGGCCCCAGGATCACCCATCCCAGCTTTGCACAAATCCGGGACTCTGGACCCCTAATGCAGCCCAGAGGAGAGGGCAGGGGAGCGCTGCTGCCCAGGGTTTGGGACTTGGGGAAAGAGAAGCGAGCGGCGGGTGGCAGGAGAGGGAGATGGGGTGAGAGCGACTCTTTTGCATTTTCAAGAGGGAGGGGACCTGAGACATGCACTGTCTTTCCCCCACCACACACACACACACACACACACACACACACACACACGGCCGGCAGAAGCAAGCGGGATGGAGCAGGGGAAAGTTTGGCACTAGGTGCAGAGCGCCGGCGCGGCGGCGGCGGCGACAGCGACGGCGGCGCGGTGGTCCGGGGTGGGCTGCCGGGGTCGCGGAGAGCCCCAGCCCTCTCGCCTCCTTACCTCGGTGTTCTCGGCAGCGTTCTCCGCCATTTTCCTCCTTAGGAGCAGGCAGCGGGAGGAGTGTTTCATGCCCATAAGAGCCAGCAAGGGTTTGGTGATACAGAGATAGTAGAGAAAGAGAGAGCTGGTGTAGCTTTAAAAGAGAGAGAGAATGGGAGAAAAAAAAAAAAAAAAAAAAACCAACCCAGCCCCTCTGCTGGAGCGTCAGCCGATACAATCAACTACGGTTGAGTCTTTTCTGCAGTCTCCACTTTGTTTTATTTTCCTCCCTTCTCATCTGCTTCGGATTCCTTCACACAGTTTCAAGTTCTTCTCGCGCACCCGACCCCCTCCCCGCCCCTCTCCACCCGCGCTGCGGGCTAAGCTGGAGGGAGGCAGCCCCGAAGGCTCCGCGGCAGCGGCGGCGTCTCCTCTCGTGGCTGCTCGCAAAGTCCGGCCGGCCGGAGGCAGCCACCAACTCCTCTCAACTTCTGCAGATCGGCTGGGCGAAGCAACACGCTTCCTGCGCGTCTCTCCTAGGGGCTGAGCCGGGTGAGTGGGGGCGGGGTAGGAGGTTCGGTAGAGCGGGCGGTGGCTGGGCGCAGACGGAGGGCCCCCAGCGCCCCCGGGCCCACCACCTCCCCCAGGCTCCAGGGGTCTCTTGGCCGCCTCCACTGCCGGGCGCTGTGCACAACTTGAGCGAGGGCAAGGGCCGCGTGGACGCTGCAGGGCCACGCGGGAGGCTCGCAGAAAGCGGGGCGCCGGAGCTGGGCTCTTGCAGGTTCTTAGACCCGAGTGTTCGTCCTCCCACCGAGGACAAGCTCTGGGCAAGATTGGGCCATAGTTACCTCGCCCCCACCCCACCCCACCCCCCAACTCCCCAGCTCCTCCGTCAATTCTTGGTTCCTTCCTTGACGAATTACGGTTTCGGGAGCGAAGGGGTGGGTGTCTGGGTGAGGGAGGGTCCTTAACTCCTTCAACTCTTGGACTAAGTGTGCTATCATCTCTCCTTTTCTCCCACTGACCCTGTCCAGGCACTTGGGGCTCCAAGCCTCTATTAGGCTGAGAGGTTGGGCCAGAGGTTCAGCCAGAGGTGGTTTGGGAAAGACGGTAGGAGAAAGTCAAATGGATGAGCCTGCAGTCCTGTTCCCCCTACCTCAGTCTTCCCTATCAGCCCCCTGCCCACACATTTCTCTTCTCCCTCCTCACCCCTCCCCCATCATCACCAGATTTTGAAGTCCCTTTTATGGGAGAGAGGGAGGATGTCACGTACCCATTAGGATTCTCTTGATCCTTTTTTAAGGGAGTTTGGGCGGCAGCAGGGGGTGTGAATTTTTATACAATGCATTCCTGTCTTCACTTTGAGAGCTTTTTTTCTCTGTCTTACTGGCCATCTGTCAGGCGGGTGGGAAATAGAACAAGGGGGGGCACTCTGTCTCTCCCTTTGCAACAGGCCAGTCAGGCTGGACTTCTTCAAAGACAGCTGCACTTTCAAGCTTTCAACCCAGAAGTCAAGGACAGGGACCTGAAAGATGCTCCTGAGCACCCTGGCTCTCTTCACTTCAACCCTGTACTTACATAGGGAGATCAGTCCTGCATGCATGCCCTATTTGTTTTTATCATCACCTTTGACAGCCAGGAAATGTGAGCCTAGTTGTCCTCAACTAACCTCAGAGTCCATTGAAGAAATGGGCCAGAATCTAAAGATGCCTCCATCACCTGATCCTAGGGGAAAGAGAGGATGCAGTGCAATAAGTGGAGGAGGGAGAGAAGTGGGAGTGGAGAGTAAAAAGAGTGAAAAGACAATGGGCAACAGGCTTGAGTTAATGGACTCCTGTGTGTGTGTGTGTGTGTGTGTGTGTGTCTGTGTGTGTCTGTGTGTGTCTGTGTGTGTGTGTCTGTGTGTGTGTCTCATGGAAGGAGTGAATGTAAATGAAAGAATGAGCCTAACTCCTTAACCTTTTCCTTTCCCAGACCACAAACTTTGACTAGTGTTGGGGGTGAGTGAGCAAAATCTTTCTCAACACCTGGTCATCCTCCTTCCTTTCACATTCTGCCAACATGCAGAAAGTTGTAGGTGGGTGAATGAGATGAATCTAAAGAATGACTTTTACCCTCTTGAACCCCATCTTATCTTAGCATCTTTCTCAGAAACAAAAGATTGAGACATCTCATCCCCTGCCATGAGAGTCTCAATACTCATACAATCAATGAAAATCAGAAAGGGAAGGATCCTCACAGCATTTTGGTCCTCTAATCTTACAAATAAGGACCCTGAGATCAGAGTAAGGAGGACATTTGTCCATGATCCTTCAGCCAGCTGAGGGAACATCTGAGAGCAGCTTCCCAGCTTCCTGACTTTCAGTTCAACACTCTCCCCCCCGACCTCACCCCACACTGCTTCTGCCTGTGCAGTGCATCCATTCTGTGACTAACCAGGGAGGAGGGGAGCTGAGACAAGCTCCCACCGAAATAGGCTGCTGCCTGTGCGTGATTATGTTGCTATGAGAACCTCAGTGGGTGTGTTTCCTCCGTTCTCTGTTGAAATCTTTTGCTTGGCTTGGCTTCTCCCCAAGCACAGACACAGTTCCCCTTAGAATGGGGAGCAGAGAGGCTGAGATAGAGAGCTGCATTCTTCTGGCAAGATTTTCTATTCCAGCCCATCCAACCCAGAGCCAACCTGGGGCTCCAAGTGAGGAGCCTAGGCTACCAAGGTGGTTCCATAATGGCTGGAGTGAAGGTAGATACTCCAGTTCTCTGTTGAGCCATCTTGGAGCAGAGTTGTTATTCCTGCTATGCTCCCACCTAATTACAAATTCACAAGCAAAAGAATTGTTACCTGAAGAGACTAAGTTCTGGCGTACTTTATTACACAGTCAAAGATTACCTGAACATTCATCTCCTACACTTGCGAAAATGATGCATGAAAAGTGCCTAGCACATAAGTAGGCATCCCACTACCTCACCATTCACAGGAATTCAGTCTTTCTCCCTCTCTTTTGCATAAATATATTAGCATAGTTTCACAAGATTAATTTCATCATTCCACAAAGAATTTACTGGGCATCTGTTATATGCCTAGCTCATTAATAAACACTGGGCTTGGGGCGCCTGGGTGGCTCAGTCGTTAAGCGTCTGCCTTCAGCTCAGGTCATGATCCCAGAGTCCTGGGATCAAGCCCCGCATTAGGCTCCCTGCTCCGCGGGAAGCCTGCTTCTCCCTCTCCCATTCCCCCTGCTTGTATTCCCTCTCTCGCGGTGTCTCTCTCTGTCAAATAAATAAATAAAATCTTAAAAAAAAAAATAAACACTGGGCTTGACAATAGGCAACAAAAGGTATTGGATTGACCATTGAGGAGCTCTGAATTTAGTCACCTTGGATGTTTTGGAAGTGTATAGAATTTTCATAGAAGAGCTTTAGGAGGGATTTTGGTGGGAGGCAAGAAGATACATGAGATGACAAGAGATGTAGGTTGTTCACTAAGATGTAAGTTAAATAGATGGTCTGGGACAATATACCCTACCATGTAGAGGTGTCCTGAAGACACATTTTGCTTATGTCTTCAGTGCAGCAAAATGCATTGACTAGTACATGTAAAGTACGTAGGATAATGCTTGGCTCATGTTAAGACCACAAACGTTGTGTTAACGTTTGCTAGGCCCTGTCCTAGGCTCTGAGTCAAACTTTATAGAGCACTTATTAGATGCCAGAGATTCATCTAGACTTAATATGTCCTCATGCAGTTCTTTTGACAACTCTTTTCAGAGAGTACTGTTATTATCCCTAAAAAACAGGTGAGAACACAAAAACACAGAGAGTTGCCCAAGTGACAGAGTCAGGATTCAAATCCAGGATGCTTTATTCTACAGCATGACCTTTAAGAGGTTAACCAGATTCTGTGAACAAGAGAACAAGTGGTTCTCAAACTTGGCACAGTGGAATCATCTGGGGAGCTTTAAAAATACCAGTGCTTTGGTTCAACCCCCAGAAAGGATGATTTAGTGAGGCCTGGCATCAGGATTTTGTTTTAATTCTCTAGTTGATTCTAATGTGCAGTCATGGTTGAGGACAATTGGATAAGTATATGTGGAAAAGATGAAAGGACCCACAGAGAAAGAAGGTCCTTAAGTTATAGAAAGGGCCCCCCAAAACTAAGGAACCCCCACGGTATAGAAAGGTCCATCTCTAACACAGAGGTTCTTGAGAGCCATGAAGTTCTTGAGAGTGAAAATGTGCTGATGGTTGAACCAGCATGCAAAGGTTGGAATGAGACTCTTGGGAAGGACTATTAATTGGAAAAGTTATCTAGCTTTGTGAGATGCCACAGAGAAGTGAATTTCCTGCCACTGGAAGGGTTCAGTCAGACTATTTGGCATAGCTGTTGCAGTGGAACTGCAAACCCTAGAAGGTTGAACAAGGTTTCTAAGGTTCCATTCACCCTATGGGCCGACTCCAGAATTGTCTCCTCTCATTTCTGAGCCCTCTAGGAGGTGAAGACTGTGTAGTTGGTTCAACTTCAGGAGCCAGTCAACACTTCGTTGCTTCCCAAAATCCAATGCCCCTGCCATCAGGATGCAATGTCTCTTGCAGACTGTGCTGTCTGGGAAAGCCCAGACTCTGGCTCATTCAAATATGATTGTTGCAATAAAAGATGTATAAGATATGTCATGTGGCTTCTCCCTCCTTCTCCTAGGAGAACCTCACATACGGCCTGGGCTCACATATGGCCACGGCATGCTGCAGTGAATCCATGGCTCCTCAAGAATCAGACCACAGGCGTGATCCATCACCACCTCATGGCAGCTCACCCAGCAGTGTTCTTAGTGTCTTCTGGGCCAGATGGGAGCCATGCCAAGGCTGCAGCAGCCGGCTAGCTACCTGGCTGAGCCTCCATGCAGCCCCACACCTGGGCAGTTCTCCTGCACAAAAGCCTCTGCAGTCCTATTTCTCCCTAACACAAGGGCAAATTATTTCTTAAACTACATCCCAAAGAACAACTTGCAAGAGTGTCACCAGCACCTACAAAGTTTGGGTTTCTTTCTTTTTTTTTTCCTTTTGCCATTAAAACCAGAATGTTATTCTTTCTTGCTCTGATAATGTCTGAGTAAATCAATTCAGCATTGTTTTGTACTAGATATGGAAGTGTTTGGTTTGATTATTTATTCTAACAATTCTTCAGAGGCATTTTCTTAGTAGTTCTACATTAATAGCTAAATCCTTGGTGTTCTATGCCCCTAAAAAATTGAATACCATTGTTACCTGCCTTTCTCTCAGGGTGAGGAGGACTCAGAAAGACATCTAGATTTTCTCAGTGGTCTATGATGGAACTGGAACTTCTTCAGAGAAGGGCCCTGAAAGAAGGATATAGTAGTAGAAACATAAAGGTATTTAAATAGTCCTTCTAAAATGCTATTACAGTAGAAATTAGCTTTTTCCTCTTGGTGGAAGTTGTATACTCCACTCCTCTCCTCCTTTTCAAATCTTTCATAAAGGCTTACTTTTTTTCTGGAAAATCCCTCCTGAACCCTCCATGGCTAACTAGAAATCAATTCAGTTTATCCAGTGCAGTAACTCAATACAAATTTGCTTCCATTAGCCCTTATATTAAGTACTAGGACCCAAGCACTCTGCTAGGCATTCTGGACTAAAACATAAAGGACATATCCCTACCCTGATGACACATCTTCTCCCAGGAAAAGTTGGTAATGGATTCAAGTCCTTTCAAGGGTAATATGGATTGGTTCTAAAAGGTTAAATATAGCTATAATCATTGGTCACATAGGCCCTGTGAAGTATCTATAGATATGGACAGACAGATCCTGGAAGCTATAGGGTCTGGACCAGAAGCATAGTAGCCTCCATTCAAGTAAGGTTGGGGACACATTCTCTATCAAAATTCTAAAGTTCCTGTGTGCCTCTGAAACTTTTATGGGTAAGAAGTTTTCAGCCTTGCTCCTGCCCCAGACACATTATATACTGATGTCACTTGAGGCATGACACATTATGACCTACCTTAGTGCAGGGTTGATCTCTGGTGTCTCAGGGATAGCCCCACCTGAAAATGCACAGTGAATGGACGTAGCTAAACAAAGCTGTGCTTGATTCCATCTGTTTCCTTTCTGGACCACTTAACCACCCTTATCTCTTTCTTCGCTTCCCAGAGGAAAGAGCATGAGCTTTGTGGTCTTACAGCCCAGTAGGTTAACCTCCCCATCTGTGTGAAAATGGCTTAATGGTGATCTTGCTCTGGCAGAAGGGCATGACAATAAAATAAGCCAATGTAGATGAAACACCTAGCATAGTTCCTAGGAAATAGTGTTCTAATAAAAGTTAGTTTCCTTCCCAGCATCTCATCATACAAGACCATGTGTCTACCTACATGAGATAGAGACACAGCACCATGTGGAGAAAGAGTGTACTGCAGGGGTCAACAGACCTGTGCGCTAGTCCCAGCTCCAGCATTAAATAGGTGGGTGGCTTTGAGAAAGTCACTTTACCTCTTGAGCCCATTTCTTTAAAAGAGGAGGTTTGTAGGAGACAAGCCCTACATCCCCTTTCTGCTTTGTCATTTTATGCATGGTGTAAACTATAATTCTAATCACACCCAAATCACAACAAAGACTGGTCACATGCATCTCAAACCAAAATACAACTCTGATGGCCAAAACAAAGGCTGAGGAGTAGATCAGCCTCTCCCTCCCACGTATAAGAGTGATTGAGTGGAAAGAAATATTCCTGTCAGGTCAGAGATTTACAAAGGAGACTTGTAGGTAATGCTCATTACAATGTTCACTCCAGCCCTGGGCTATCATTAGGGCTTTCCAGAGGTCAAAAAGAGGGCCCCCCTCCTTTTTTTAACAGTACTGCCTGATTCTAGCAGCCTCAAAGACTGTAATCAAACAGTCATTATAAATGGTCATCACTTGATTTCTCCAATGCTTGTCAGGGGATAGAGCTCAGTGGGAGAACCAATGATTTTTTTTTTTTTTTTAGATTTTTATTTATTCATTTGAGAGAGAGAGAGTGCACCAGCAGGGGGGAGGGACAGAGGGAGAGGGAGAAGCAGACTCCCCACTGAGTAGGGAGCAGACTCTAGCGATCCCAGGACCCTGAGATCATGACCTGAGCTGAAGGCAGACGCTTAGCCGACTGAGCCACCCAGGTCCCCTACCAGTGAACTTCTTGGCAACACAGGCTACCAGGGTTGTAGTCAGCATAACCCCATCAAGTCTCAATGATCCATATCGATGCCTGAATATGGCAAATCAGCAGATTATCCAAAAATCACTTCTCTTTGACTCATTTTATGTATCCAGATACACTCAAATAGAATTTCTACCTGTCTAATGATTCTTGGCTCCAAAACATACTCAAATTAACACTCTGTCCCACAGTACACAGTAATGGTCACAGATGATGGTCCAGAAAGCAGCGAGATGAGTTGCTAGAGAAGCCTGCCACAGTCCTAATCTTACCAGGAAGAGTTCACTTTATGGTTAATTCACCTGTGGGAGAACAAAAATCAATTATCATCCTAACACACCTGTCTGAGTCGTGGATTATTCAAGTTATTCCACAGGAAAAACTATATAAAGGTTAGGTGATGTGTTTAAAATCACATGACAAGAGAAGAATGGCTTCAATTTCTTGGACCAGCCAGGTATGCATTTAATTCAAATGCAGCTGTGGCTTCCCAGAGGGAAGAGCTTCCCTCTCCTAGGATGGAAACACTGCTTGCAAAGCTGAGAGCTGTCTTCTGTGGATGTGCTTCTTCTCCTGGGGCCTCACAGAAGGGAAAAGGGGCCTGGTGACTTCAGGCCAAGTGCCCACTCCAGGCCAGGCACTGTGCTAAATGCATTCCACACACTACCCCACTGAGTCCCCACACCATCCCCAGAAGTTAGCTGCATCTTTTTGCCCCTGTTTTATAGATCAAGAAAGGACAGCTCGGAAAGGTTAAAAGGCTTGCTCAAGTCACACACCTGGTAAGGGATTGAAGACTGCTCAGAGCCCATGTCTTTCTGACTCCACCAGTGGAAGGAGCACAGACCTCAGAGCTGCACAGACCTAGTTTTCAGTCCACATTCTTACATTTTAACTCTGTAACGTTGGGCACATTGCTTCAGTTCTTGGAGCCCTAAATTTCCCATCGGCAAAAAATGAATAAATAAATAAAAATAAAAGGAGTGGGCCTGGTAAAACCTACTTCAGGTAAAGTGACTGACCCAGAATCAAGCTCATGATAGACCTCAATAAATGGGTGTGATGGTATTCAGCATGTGGCCGGATGTGACCGACTTAACTCAGCAAAACTGCATCTGCTGTTATGTTACTCTCCAGCACAAGTATAAAAAGTACACCCCACTCCCAGAGGCCAGAGTATCTGTCAACCTGACGATGGCTCTAGACAGTGTAACTCCATCTAAATGGCACCTATCAACCTGTATTCTTGCTGCAGTTCTTTCTGTCACATCTGCTTAGTAAGTGCCCTAAGTGGTGTCATTCCGGGTTGCATACCATATTTGCAGGTATGGAGGATGTTGATTTTTTTTAACTTCTGGAAATCTCAGCTATGCAGTAGCCAAATCTGCCACACAACTACATCAGGACCTAGTTAATGCATCCTGAGCAAATGTGGGATTAATCACAGGAAGGAAGGAAAGACCCGGTACTTTAGCAGGTGGATGGTGGAGGAAGAGGGAGAGAATGATATCAAAACAACTTTGCATGTATGCCCTGGCTCTTTTCCAGCCTTCAAAGATAGCCTTTTCTTTCTTTCTTTTTTTTTTAAATCTATATCTGTATCTTTTCCTCTTGGCCCATAGACCAGACCCTGGAAGGTTCAGGTTACGGTTTCCTGCTGGGAGACTCTGAACAAATCTTTTCCTCTTCCTTATGCCTCATTTTATCTCAAGTTTAAAGACCAGATTGGGCTTCCCTTTCCTTCCAGTGGTTAGATAATGGAGTCCCTGACACTGTTCTTCTTACTGTTCTATCCCAGACTGAGTTTGGAATAAACTTTCCAGTCCTATAGAATCATGACCTAAATTTGGGTGGATAAGAAAGGGGGAGATTGGACCAGTGAGCTACTGGAATTTTCTCTAACCAGAGCCAAAGGCTCCTTTCCCTGGCCCTGGGATTAGAGTTTATTTTTGTCTATTGACATGTCAGGCAGGGTTCAAATGATGTAATAGGAACTCCAGTATAACCAGGCCACTCCGGCCTGTATCATACTAAATAACAATCACCCAAACTTCCTCTTCTCAGCCCCTTTTGTTACAGAGAATCCCTTACCACCCTCTCCTTTTATAAAGACTCTCCCAAGGGTTTCCAGGAGACCCTGTAGGACCACATCATTTGTACTCACATTGAGTCTCCCCCTCCTCCTTCTTCTGCATCTCTGGCTTCCCTTAGCCCATGTCCAGTGACCCTGATGTGGCTTTTAGGAGCCTTGCCAGTGCCCATGTTGGCAACATCCCTCATGAGGATGCTGATAGCTGTACCAGGGCAGTTATCTTCCAGCATACCCAGCAACTTCTGGATGGCACAAGAAGGAGGAGCAGATTTGCCGAGCCCCTAAGCCCACTCCTTGCATTTTGAGTCTCATCAAACCTCTTGGAGAAACAGTCCCTCTGCTTCTGGTCCGAACTCTTCCATTGCTCTACAAGGGCACAGAGGCCACTGTCGGGGTAGGCAGATGATACACCATCCCCTCTGTTGTTCAGTTTCTTCCTCCCCTGTCTTCCACCCACAAAATAGTAGTACAAACTCCTCCATTCTTCAGCCATAAACAGAAGTGTCCATGCAGGTCAACTCATGCAAATGAAGCCTTGAGGTAGAGGTGGGGACCTGGTTCCAACTAAGCCTCGATGCCCATTACACAGAAAGCCCTAGGCTAGGCATCCTCTGATGGCAGATGGGTGTGAGCAGCACTTTCCCTTTGGGCTTTCAAACATTTGTTCATGCCTTGGGAAGGGAATTTCTCACCAACATGTCTGGGCCATGTTCTTATATACTTAGTTGGGCAGATAAATAGTAGCATTTATGGAATGTCTACAACAGGGTGGACCCATTCTCACATCAGTCCCAACTTTGTCCTCCTATTTCAATGAATTCCAAAATTTCTCTGCCTCGGCTTCCTCTCCATACCACCACACCATTGGTTATTAACGCTCTTGGGGAAACAGTCCTTGCAATTTATTAGCTATCAGCTGTTGGTGGCCTTCCCAGAGGTATTTACATTTCAAGAGGAGACTCTGGAAGTCTACCTCACCTCCAAGTTACAAAAGAATGAATCTCTAATGGTGGAAGGTCAAGCATCAGTGACAGACTGGTGGGAACATGATTTGTGGAAGGTCACCCTGCCCTCTTTAAAATCATTATACTTATTTCATTCTTCTGCCTGCCAGTAAGTTCTGGCCTGGCCTAAGGCCTGCAGAGAAAGCATAGAACTAGCTCCTTGGGGGGATAAAGCACTGAACTTGAATAGGGAGACTCAAATTCTAGCTCCGCTTTTTTCACGAGTTGCTGAAGACCCTGGGGTGGGGAGGTGTCAAGACGAGACCTCTGAGCAAAAGGAGAGGGTGACTAAGGTTTGTCCTTGCCCTCACAGCCCTTTGTAGTTCTGGTTTTTATCTCTTCCTCTGTAATGTGAGGAGTTTGGACAAGCTGAATTCTTGGGTCACTTTCAACTCTTTCATCCTATTATTGTGAACCTTGTGGCTGGCATTCAGAGTAGAGATGCTGTCCCCAGGAAAAGATATTAGGAAAGTTTGTGCTCCAAGGGCTCAGGCACTTGGGCCTTAAGAACACCCAAATCTACCTATCTTTATAGTTTTTTTCTTTAGAAAAAAAAAAAGACAAGCTTTAAATGCCACCTTGAGGAGCTCAAATGCTCATGGTCTCCTGATAGAAATCATCTGTTTTAAAATATTGTGTCTAAGCTAGACTTGCAGAAAAGGTCTGTCTAGCTGGAAGTTCATGGAGAAACATGTCAGCTAGGGTTATCCAGGCACATGCAATGGGCAGGCTGGTGAAATGCATCTATGGACTGGTACTTCTGGGTATCTATTTGCAAGGTAGCCATAAGCAGCTGCCTGTTCCTCCACCACCTTCCCCATCACACTTCTGACCCTCTGCCCCTGCTCTCATCATTTCCTGTAGTTCTGTACAGATGCTTTTAAGTGGCGTATAGTGTCTGAAGCATGAATAAAAACATCAGAGCACCTAACCTGGCACGAACATATAACATAAAAACTTCCCACAGTAGGTTCAAGAATCAAGAGGTCTTTTTATTCCTAGGCAAATATGGCATGAGCTCATGTGCAATCAAAGCTCTTTGGAGGGCGGGAAGAACTCTCAGGCTGGCCATTTCCCCAGTGGGTCTTCAGGGGAGTGTCTTAATCTTTCTTGGCCGACAGCAAGTGAAATACTGGAAAGCCTTCCCAAGAAATGTTACAGTAGCTGCTTCTTTGGGGGTTATTTTTTTTAAAAGCAGAGAAGAGAGTCATCTAAAGAAAATAGCTTCAATTCAGTCCTGCCTAGAGTCAGGGGACAGGACATGTGGCTTCAAGGGCTAAGTTATACAACCTATGATTTTAATGAAAGGACTAAAAAATGTTAGCCAAGTTCCTATGGCTCTTCTAAAGACACATGGTTGAGCGTGGTTGGTTCCCAGCCTCCCTCCAATCTGGGGAGTCAGGGAGAATCATGGGACAAAGGCCCCCATAGGTGGAGGGAGGATTAGGCCAGGCCCAACCTCTAATAGGGGAAGTTGCCAGGGAAGCACAAACTCGTGACGGGAACATGAGCCCCACTTGGTTTTCTCAAACACAATTATACAGAGGATAGAAATTTGAGGGGGGAAAATTACTTTAATAACATATGAATTTTTTAAAAGCTTCCAAACCCTCCTCTGTGGAGAAGATCCGGACCACTTCCCAGCCTTAATCTGTTGTGTCTTGGCTCAGATTCTGCTCACCTGTGGGGCAGCTGCATATGCCCCTCTCATGCCTACCAGGAGTTTCCCTGAGGTAGCATTTTGTGGATTCACCTGCACTTCTGGTACATACAGCCTCCTTACAATATTTTTTTTCCTCTTCTTTCCAAGGCTATTAGGCCCTCTTCCTTACTGGTCTTTCTTCTCCACCCAGGAGAACTGGCAGTGTCTCAAATTGCCAGGCCACTGGGCAGAGTTCCCAGAGGCCCAGGCCATGCTTCTCTCTGCTCGGCTGGGCATATGCCTGATGTTCTGAGCAATTTAAGTCTGCCATTGTAGTGCTTCCAATCAGAAAAAGTCACACAGGTGTGTTTACTGCAATCCAGAGCATCAGTCTAGGGAGAGAGATAGTTTCCCCAACCTCATCCCCTGTGAATACAAATGGGATGGATTTGAGAATTAAGAGAAAGAAAATATATAATATATATAATGCAACCCCTAGCCATGCCTCTTTAGGCTCCAGAGATAAAAGCAAGGGCTTGGATCAGGATTGAGAGGAGATTGCCAACATGTCCTGCCCATTCCACACTTTGATACAGTGAACCTACACAGGCAGCTCAGTTCATATCTTCTGTCTGGGCAGTTGCTTCTATCTAACCAATTGTCCTGCGGAGAGGACAGATACATTCACTTTTTCTCAACCAGATGGGAACTAATTGAAACTGCCTTGCTCTATTTAAGACAGAAGTACGTGCAGTTAGTAAAGAGTAGGCCTTGACTTCCTTCCCACTTCTTTTGTTTTTATGACCTCTAGTAATTTTTATAGAGGGAGCCAGTGCATGGTAAACCATTTGAATCTGTAATGTCCAAAATGACTCTTTTTCATATACACACCTAAATGATAGTTTTACTGGGTATACAATTCCAGTGCAATATCTTCCACTCCCCCACAGTACTATTCGTATAGTTCCACTGCCTTTTTGCATCTAGCATTGCTCATGAGAAGTCTGTTGTGACTCTCATATTTTTTTTTTCTCTTGCAAGTTTTTTTTTCTTTTCTTTCTTTTTCTCTCTCTTTTTTAGTAGTTTTCCTTTAACTTTATTATTGTGATGTATCCAGTTACAGGTCTTTTCTCATTCATCATTTTTGTATCTTGGGACTTTTGTCTTATACTGATTATTTTATACCTTCTGGTAAATTTTATGGTATTGTTTCTTTTCTATTTTCTTTTCTTTATTCCATTTATTCTATCCTTCTGAAATTCTTTGTAGACAGATACCAAAATATCTGAATTCATGTCCTACAAATCTCAACTTTTCTCTCCATATTTTCATCTCATGATCCTTTTAGGTGACATAAGAGAATTCCTCCATTTCATCTTCCAGTTCACTAATTTATTCCTTGGCTATGTCCATGGTCCTGTCCATTTGTTGGTTTTTAAATTTTGTTGTGAATATTTTTAGGTTCCAAGGTCTTTGGCTGATTTTTTTTAATAGACCCAATAAGAGTACTTATTTCAAAAGCTCCAGAAAAGTCCTCTTCTGCTTGCACTACTAACATTTCCTTGGGTGTGAACTTTTTGTTTTTTACTGTAATCAGTATCTCTTTTTCACATTACTGGTTTTCCACATATTTTTGGTGAATCCTACACACATGTTCATTTTTGTATCAGAAAACCCATGTCAACCTGGTCAACAGAAGGAAAGAGTAGGATGTATTATAGGGCAAGTTTTACTTCAGCCTGTCCAACCTAAGTAAGGGAAGGTGCCTGCTGTTGGTAGAGTGAGCCAGTAGGGAGTAAAATAGGGAGTATAGGGAAAAATATTTCACCTGGAGCCTACTCTGACTCTCTGATCCAAGCATCCAAGCAATCTCTATTGCTCACTGCCTACCCTGAGGAGGTCAAATGTAGAGGTGTTGAAGGAATCATCTGCCTGCAACATGCCCCTCCCCCCATTTTAAGTGGATGCAGAATTTGGTATCAGTTAGTAGGATCTTAGTCAGGACCCAATACATGGCTTTTTTTTTTTTTTTTTTTTTTTGACCTTTCCTTATTGTTCCAGATTTTCCAAGGATTGGTAAGTTGAAAAAAAGACTAATATTTTTCATTAATAACAGATGCCCACATGAGCTAATACCCATGGGTGGCTCCTGATGTTGAGTGTAATTTTGTAATCTTTATGAAGTATTAGGAAAATCTGGATTCTAGAGAAGATGATGGGCCTTTAACAGCACAAGGAGGAGATGAAACCAGTCTTCTTCCTCCTCTACCTTTGAAGTACACATAGAAGCTCAGTGAAACTGCCTCATTTTATGTCCTCTAAGTGAAAGCCATGGTACAAGTTTCTGTCCTACAATTGATGTTCACAATGCAGGAAGCACTCATGGCCAGCAAATGCACCATGGCTTCCTACAGAATGTGGAAGGGACCTAGCCAACATTCTGTAAAATAAATCCCTGCACAGGATGGCAGGGTGGATGATGTGGCATCGCAGTTAAGCTCATGAAGTATTATATCATAAAGACTCTCTGATTCCATTGGAAAGTTCAGTCTACCCCTTCTGAATAATGTAACCATTTCCCTACAACTCACCAAAGCCCTTTCATGTCCTCAAGGTCTCACTAAGTTTCATTTCCATGAAAACTTTCCTGTGGCCTCCCAGCCCATGGGGAATCTTTTCTTCTTTAAACTTTCACAGCAATAGACAGTGTCACTGACTTTGACACCTCATCTTATAGAGTTTTGTCCTACTTTAGCCAAAAGTTAGATCCAACAACTGTGATTATGCAGAATACAGCTTAAGGGAAGGAAAACACTCTCAGAAAAGGAGAATAGTTATCACATTGTATGCAACACTCCAACCACCAAGCCAATGCTTATTACCCTTAAGCTGAATGTGAAGTTAAGCTTGCTCATTAAACAAAAATAGTTCTCTCATTTCTCCAGTCAATCCTCAATTCTAATGGTTATAGCCAATTAGGGTATAGTAGCAGCTAGAACAGCTAGAACTTGACAAGAAATGATTACCATTGGTTTGGAAGAAAGAAGAACAAACAACTAGAAAAGTTTGGGGGATGTTCAAGGAAAAGGTCAAGTTAGAACCAAACAAACCATTAGAAAGAGATGAAATTGTGTTCTGTGAATTCTATTTTATAAGGCAGAAGAGGTTATCCTTTTAAAGATCTCCCATCAAAACTATTCAAATAAAATGTTTCAGAACTCAAAAGCTATAAAAATATCTGCTGCAGGAAAATCCAGGTACACGGTACACGCCATGTCCAAACCAAGTTGAATAAAGAAAAGTCAAGCCACTTTCCCCTTCTGTGCTGCAGATGCTTAGCCATTTCCTGGCCGTGCCTCTTGATTTATTTCTCAACTGTAAGCTCCAAGAGGGCAGGGTCACGACCTTCTGTTTCATTTCCCTCTCAATGCCTGGCCCAGTGCCAAACACATAGAAGATGCTTATGTATGCTAGTTGAATGAATGAATGAATGAATGCATCTGAAAAATTGATCCCTTCCTCTAACTTTTATTATTAGGCTCACTGCCTTTTGTTATTCTGGAGAAAGATTAGGAAGTGGATATTTTAAAATAATTTTGAACAACTAGGAAGCCTTGTAAACAAACCACTGCAGCCTCACAGTGCTCATCACCACCCATCATTTAGCTTCCTCTTCACTTCCAGCAATACCATACGGAAATTTTTTTCTCTTATAATCAAACACACTCCAAGCTGACCCTACAAATATAAATTCCTGAGGAAAAAAAGACAATACAGGATGCTGATTCCCTTAAAAATGCTGCCTGAATTCTCCAAGGCTGAAGCCTTGTGGGCCCAGCTCCTAAGGAGCCCTCCTCTCTTCACCATCTGCCAAATGGACAGACTCAAAGCCTAGTCCCTATTTAGCTGCATGCTAGGATACTCACATCCCAGAACCTGCAAACAGTTGCAGATGCTTTGTTAGGCAGAAAGTAGAAAAAGTAAGAGATTGCCATCAATGCTCCAGGGAAGTCATCCGTCAGCTGACTATTCTGATTGACCCAGCCATGGAAGCCTCTACCTGAGAGGGGTTTTTGCAGAGACCCATTCAATCTGACTCATTTCATGACCTCTCTGCACAGTATTGAGCAAAACTCCTGCCTTAACAGAAAGATGGGAGAGGAAGAGAGAGAACATATGTATACTAATGAGGGGCCCTGAGCACCTGTGGACTTTCCATATAAATGTTAACCAACTCACAGACACCTCCCTGGTTCACTGTTTATAAACCTGCCAATAGCAAAACCTAATTCAAGTACAGAATCAGACTTCAAAGAAATGGTCTACCCTCAGATAGACCAGCTGGCTTAGTCCTCCATTGCTCCACAGGCCCACATTTCTGTCACTCCACATAGATGAGAGCTTATCCTTTTTAGAAGCCTCTGGAGAAGCAGCTTCAACCTCTGTCATTCCCAAACACCCTGACTCTTAGCAAGAAGTGTTGACATCTGCCTAACCTGAACAGTTCTCACTTACAGCTGAAGCTCCCTTTAAGGTGCTTGCCTCTTGGGAGGGCCAGAAAATGTTTGAGCCTCTGCTCTAGAAACTCACAATGTTGGGAGAGAGGATAAAGGAATTTTTATTAAAGTCAGTCTTAAGACCAGTTACCCAAATGAAGTCTTCCCTCTATAAAAATGCTTAAATTCTTAGTAGACAAAACACATGACTTCTAAAGCTCTGCTGAGCACCCAGACCAACCCTATTGCTTAGCAAATTATCAGAAAGCCAACTTTAAAAGCTCTGACATGGAAAAAGGTGAGAAAAAAAAATCTAAGGTACAAAATTAATCAGTCTTTGGCCCCTCATCTTCCACATACATCATACACTTACAGGATGTGGAAGAGAGTGAGCATAACAAACAAGAGTGTTCTGGGGCACTGGGCTCTCCTGGGAGGGGAGCCCAGTAGCTGCCGGCACCTTTCCGTCCCCAGGAATCAGCAGTCTGACACCGCACTGGGTAGGGTGGTAAGGGAGGCAAGCTTGTCCTACCAGTGTGGCTAGAGGGAATAATGCCCTGGCTTTTGCAGGACAACAGATGGGGTAGGGGGACAGGGGTGTCTACAGATTGCTTGCAATCTATCTCCACTTCTATTAGACATGAAAAGTAATGAATACCCCAGTAATTTCTAACAACTGAGGAGATGGTAGGGTTCAATAGACCTAAGGACTCTACCATGTTGAGGGCTGGCAAGCAGGTCATCAGGCAGAAGAAACCCCCAGGGATCCCTCTAACTAAAAATGGGCAGGTTCATTCATGAACTGATGGGAAGTGACATTCAGAGACACTCTGACCCGTCTGAAAACTGATTTTTTTTTTAAGATTTTATTTATTTATTTGACAGAGAGAGAGAGACAGCGAGAGAGGGAACACAAGCAGGGGGAGTGGGAGAGGGAGAAGCAGGCTTCCCACAGAGCAGGGAGCCCAATGAGGGGCTCGATCCCAGGACCCTGGGATCATGACCTGAGCCGAAGGCAGACACAACGACTGAGCCACCCAGGTGCCCCTGAAAACTGATTTTAAAACAAAAACTAAAACCAGTTCAGTGGTAAAGGTCAGTCCTTGCTTGACAGTCTCCGGGGCAAATGTCCACAATTCTCCAAGCTAACCAGAATAAGAAATCATGCATTTCCTCTAGGACTTTGCTCTGCACCTCCCCTCTCAAATGTTTCTTGCGCTCAGACCCCAATGCCACCTTTTGTGACCCCTGCTACTGAGGTACCTCAGAGCCAGCCCAGGACCCTCTGTGACGACTAAGATTGATTTGTGATTTGCACAAAGTAAGATGAAGACCCAGTTTCCTCATCATTAGATTTCCCTCCTCTCAGAGGCCAAGCAGTCAGCAATACCTGAGGAGAGTCACCTATATGCTAATTCTACAGGAACCATTCTGCCAGGGACCCTGCCCTCAGGGAGCTTACAATCTGATGGGCTGACAGCCCTACTCCCAAGAGGAACAGAAAAATAAACAAGAATGAGAGTGTTTCAAGCAAATAAATAATGAAAGTAAGAATTTGAATACCACCTGGATAGAGTTCCATGTTTAAGTTTGTTCTTCAGCAAATGTTTACTAACAGCCTGGTATGCCTGAGATACTATGTAGGTACCAGGGATATAGAGTTAAGTAAGACAGGATCCCTACCCTGGAGGGGATGCCTTACACAGGGAAGAGCACTTGAGAAGGTAATTGTAAGACAATGAAGGCCCTGACAGGAGTGTGAAATGACTGCTATAGAAACATCTAGGCCCAGCAGTTAGTCTTGGGGTGTTCAGGTGAAACTTCCAGCGAGGAAACCTGATTATGAGGAGTTATTGAAGCAAAGAGAGGAAGGTGCTAAGGTGGGCACAGAGCTGCAGACAGTATAAACTGGGCGGAAATGAGAAAAGGAAGCGTGTTGTCTTCTGGCGAGGACAGCAACTCGGAGGTACTGGATCAGAGGGCATCGGGTGAAAAGCTGACAGGCAAGAGGCAGAGATGGGAAATAAATAGCAGGTTCCATGTGCTGCATGCCTACAATGAGAAAGGCACTTTGCTAGACAAGTACAAAAACAAAGACACCGTATACATTACTTCATTTTATCCTCACAGCACCCCCTGAGGTAAGCATATTACCATCATTATATACATAAGAATGCGGAGGCTCATAGAGGTTAAGTAACTTACTCAAAGTCACACAGCCAAAATGCTGCCACGATTTGAACAGGAGTCTGAGTTATCCCGAGTCTATCCAAGTCCAAACACTAGTCATGTTTCTATTACCACAGGATGTGAAAGGTCTTGGACACCCCGCTAAGGAGTTTGGACTTTATCCTGAAGGCATCGGGGAAGCCCAGAAGAATTTTAGGCAGGAGGATGGCATGAATGGATTTGCATTTTTAGAAGTTCATTCTGACAACCGTGTGGAGAATGGATGGGAGGGGTCCACACACCAAGGCAAAAAGTGCAAGCAGGGAGGCTGCTCATAAATCCCAACAAGAGACAATGGGGGTCTAGAGTATGGCTGTGGCAGTGGAGATGAAGATGAACTCCACAGGGAGTAAGAAGGTAGAATCGGTTGACCTTGGTGATGGGCTGGGTATGGGTAGAAAGGAGAATGAACTGCCAAAAGTTAAGTGGGAGGAACAGAGAAAGCGACCAGTGGGTTGGTAGGAGCTAGATCTCACATAATAGTTAACTTGGCCAGGTTAACTTGGTGGTTGGAGACAATATTTATCAAGATAGGGAACAAAGGAGAAAGAGCAGGTTGGAGGAATGAAAGAAGAAATCCAGTTTTGGGGTAGCAAGAGGAGATGTCCCTACAGGAGTTGGCTATCCCATCTGGTCCTCAGGAAGGACACCTGACTGAGCTTCCATCCAATGGGCAGTCATCAGCATCACAATTACATTTGAACTCTTGAAGAGAATCTGCTCACCCAAGGAGAAGGTGATGATTGGGAATTACAGAGAATAGACATGGAACTCTGGAAAACCCTAATCTTTAAGTGGGATGAACAGAGGGAGAGGATCTCAGGAAGGAGAATGAAAAAGACCAGCTAGAGAGACAGAAGGAAACCCAGGAGATAGCACTGGCATGGAAGCCAAGGCAGGAGAGCATCTCTGGGGTGGAACAGTCAATGGCATCCCACTGAGGAAACTTCGAGTCTGAGAGACCTGAGAAGTAGTATCTGTTGGGCTTTACGATCCAGGGGTCAGCAGTAATTTCAGCTGAAGGGGTTGCACAGAATGTTCATGGAAGCTAGGTCTATGAAACCAGATTGTGAGGGCTGAGAGGTGAATGAGAGTGGATGCCATGCAGACAGTACATGCAGACAATACCATCAAGAACACTGTAAAGAGAAGCAGTGGCAGGGCCATAGTTTCACTGTGGGGCTGGGGGGACTCCCAGGGTTGAGAGAGGGTTTTGTCATTTTTGAAAGAGCCAGGAGCACATTTCAGTGCTAATGGGAGACCACTGGCAATAAGGGAAAGGCTGGGTCTGTGAGAGAAGGAGCATGCATGGAATAAGCTCCCTGAGGAACAGGGAAGGGAGGAAGGGATGGGACTCAATGCTGTGGGCAAGTATTAGCTTTACTCAAAAGTAAGAGCTGGCTGCCATTATTATGGCAGGAGAAGCTACCAGGAAGAGTGGGCCGGAGGGGCCAGAGAGTAAGCAAGATCCTCCCACATGATGGACTTCACTTTGACCTTGAAATACAAGGTGAGGCTGCTGGGAGTTGGGGTAGGGACAGGCGAGTTAGTAGGAAAGAAAGTTAAGTTGACAGGTGGGGGGCGCGTTTGTGGCAGCTTTTGTGGGGGCCGCACATAAAGCTGGCCGGGGTCCAAGGAAGGGCTCTGGGCAGGCAGCAGCACCGAGGACCAAGTGCAGATTGGACATCCGGAGCTGGCCTAAAGGTAGGAGGTAGTGTGACCTTCAGCTGCTGTTCACCACCCCAGCCAGGAGCAGAGCAGGCATCCAGCTAGACTGAGTCGCCTCCTCCCCAGAGGCTGACAGGGGCAGACCATGAGGTGAAGGAGTAGAAGCGGTGCGGGAGTGGTTGGCACAATGTGTCACAGAGAAGCAAGTGATGACATGGGGGGACTTCTTGGGGGTCTTGGGAGGAAATGGAAAGGCTAAGTCTTTCATACAATGAGGCCTCGAGGTCACAAGGCTGACAACTGAAAGGAGCAGAAGTTGGGATGGAAGAGACCCCAGCATCTCACCGTTAAGAGGTGGAGCAGTTCTGGAGAATGGGGTTGGAAAGGGTGATTTTGATTGTGGAGTGACAGACATTCATACAGGTGTAACCTCTGGAGCTTCTCTGGGAACCTAACACCTTTCCCTGCCTCGAACCTCCCTTTCCCACCTCCCATCACAGAGTCAGACCAAAAGAGCCTGCCTGGCAATGAGCTGGCACACACTGGGACTCCAGAGTTGCATATTTAAGATAGATGAGGGGGAGACACAAAGGAGAGGTTTCCTGGCCTCCATTCAGAGGTCACCCTCCCACGACAGCATCCTCCCCGCCCCCCGCCCCAGGGCTTCCTGTTCTCTGACCTAGTTGCCTCTTGGCTCTTAGCTTTTGCCCCAAACGGACCCACAGACTTGTTCTCTGACTAAGCCTTCATTTACCCCATGCAGATTTTGGCACTGCTGGTGGCATTACCCTCGTATTAGATCCAGATGTTCTCTTGCTGCTTCCAAATCGGCTGACTTCTGGAAAAAGCCCACGCCTGCCGGATTTGTAGCCTAACCCTGTTGGAACTGGTACTTGAGTCCCAGCAACACAGCAACCTCGCTAACT
Organism: Halichoerus grypus; assembly: GCF_964656455.1. Classification (NCBI taxonomy): domain Eukaryota; kingdom Metazoa; phylum Chordata; class Mammalia; order Carnivora; family Phocidae; genus Halichoerus; species Halichoerus grypus. Next base: position 79,855,653 of record NC_135717.1, on the reverse strand, counting down.
CCCCGGGAGGTGAAGATGAGACAAGCAGCTGGGGTGTGGGCTTCCTTTCATGTCCCCCTCTCCTTAATCGCAGACCAGGCGTTCATTACCCAATGGGCCTGTGTACCCATGTCCATAGGTGGGGAATGGCCTCCTCCTACCCTCCAGGCCCCCTGAGCTAAAGTAATACTTCCAGCTCTCAACACTTGAGCACCCTGTGTCAGACCCCGTGCTAGGAAGGTATGTAGTCCCTTGGACTTCCCAAAGAACTTTGAAGCGAGCATTATCCTAACCTTACAGTTGAGGAAAGGGAGGCTCAGAGAAGTTAAGTAACTTGTGCCATTGTTGCACAACTTGCAAGTAGCAAAGCCAGGATTCAAAGCTAGGCCTTCGTTCTACCAAAGCCGGGAACCTCGACCTTCTCCTAGCTGGCCTCCTTTAAAGGGCTGATGGTAAATTCATGTTCTCATTCTCATCCATTCGTTCATTTATCAAACATTTGAGCACTTGCTAAGCTCCAAATACTACTTCAAGACTTAGAAAGGTTAAGTTTAGCATAAAAAAGAAAAGGTTCAGATGAGCTGAAGTGTCCATAGCCAGGGGCACAGTAGAACCCATTTCTCATGGCCACCTACAGATCATCTCCTGTAGCCAGAAAGAGCTCTCTGCAAACCTTTCCAGTCACCTTTCCTTGTTCTGATTACACAACCAAAAAAGCAAGAGAGAGTCAGAATGAGGCAGTACCTTCCAAGCCTACCACTCTTTGCAACCTGATGGGGAGATCTGACTTGGAAAACAGTGCCATGGGCATTGTTGTCTCTCCCACACACACTGCAGAGGCCTTTGGAATCTTTTCAAAGAACCCCACCTCCCCCATCACCAAGTGCTTCATATTTTTTGTTGCCAGGACAAAAGTTCAGACAGGCCAAGTCTTAAGAGACCTGCTACTGTCCCATTCGAGCCCTCCCCGCCCCCCCACCCCTGCTCCACACACACACACACACACACACACACACACACACACACGCACAGAGACTCCCTACCACCAACAGTCTCTTTCCAAACAGGAGAAAAGGCTGTTATCTCAGCAATTGCTTATTGGATCAGGGACAGGCATCTGATTTATGGACAACCCATTTATTGGCCAGTGGCCCAGGAGGTGGCCTAGCACAAAAGTGGCTACTAACATGGGCCATGGTGACAATGGTCTAATTGAATTCTCTGGAGAAGTTTGAATGTGAGAGAAAAGGCAGCTGGGAGTGTGACTAGAAGCTAAAAGACACAGAGAGAAGCCACAAGTAAGCAGAAGCCATGAATAAACAGAAACCACATGCAGGATCCGTGGAGGCAGAGACAAAGGAGCAGAGAACCCAAGCATTAGGGTTGAGGAATTCTACCTTGTTGTAGAGAGGATGAGATAACTTGGAGCTGCTTGAGGTCCAGAATCCTGTTCCAAGCTCCTAGAAGCCAATCTGCCCTCAGTGATTATGGAACCCTGAGGCTTCGGCGGCCTCCCAATTTCCAGAAATATCCTTACAATAAATCCCCATTTACTGAAAGTCACCTGAGAGGGTCTCTGTGCCTCCGAGGGAGGCTGACTAATACTTGGGCTCTTTAAACCCGTTCAGATTTACGGGACTGGCTGGGGGAGTGCTGGGAGCATGGGTGAGTCACCACACAGAGGCTCTTGGCATTTTTGTCACTCCATCCTGCCCTTCTCTTTCCTGCCAAAAAGCACAGCCGACTGCACAACCCAGATCTGGCTCTCTCCAGTCTCTAACAGCACAATCACTGAAACACTCCCCAAGTACTACCATCACCGCACTTGCTTTTCCATGAAGAAAGCATTGTTCCTTCTGAATCCCCTCACACGCAGTCTGGCAGAACTCAAGACACCAGTCACCAACCCCTGGACTCCACCAAGAGTGGCCCCAGCAGAAAGCCACTACATTAAAGCAGGGTATCTTCCCTTTAAATGTATCTTTTCCAGTAGCAGGTTTGAACTTACGTCTTTTAAAGAACTCCTAAATGTTTGTTTTCAAGAGCAAGCCCTGTGTCCCAAGGCCTGTGGCAAGTTGGAGGCTTGGGTCCCTTGACGTAGCCTGAGAATGGACATGGCAATTTAGAGCTAAGGAGCTCATCCAAAGTCACCAGGCTCACGTTTAGCTGAAGGAGGGCTTCCGTTGTCCTTTCCCCTCTGTCCCTGAGACTCCCTCGGAGGGCAGCCCTGGACACAGCTGTCCACTGGGGGGTGGGGGGGGCGGTGGTTTGTGATGGTGCCTAGTTCCTACAATCTGAGAGAGACCATTCTAAGATGGGTGCTCACTTCACACCTGCCCTATGTCCTCCACCCAGAAAACCAGTGGATACGTCTACACCAGCAGTGGTTTCCTGGATGGAGGTAAGGCTCACAGGTATGTCCCACCCACTGAGAAGAGAAAACAAATGACAGAGAGCCACTGGAAGGAGACAGCTTTGAGCAGGTCTCCCCTCAGAGGCTCCCAGCCCCAACCCACAGCCCTCTGTTATACGCCGACCTCTTTCCCTCCCCTGTAGCTTAGTGCTGCCCTTGGCCCTCTCAGTAAGAGACACATCAAATCTTGTGGAAAAATCACAGAAGTTAGTATAATTGGTGCAGTCGCCATGACATCCCAGATGCCCAGGAGACTGGAGGATTTGAAATACTCTGACACACCCGCTTTCTGGGGTTATTGAGGTGTGTGGGGCGGGGTGCCTTTCCACAGACACAGTGGCATCTCATGTTTTGGCTTCAGCGGGAAATGAGCCATTTCACATGTGTTATCTTTCTAGCTACCTGAAATTTGACACCAGAGGTTTTAAGATTCCTTTAAAAGCTTGGCAATTTTGAAAGAATTTTTTTTTTTTTTTTTACAAATTCCGTATGATCCACTCCTCTGCCTTTTTAAACTAAGCATTTTGAAAATAATGTCACCTTTTCATAATGACTTGCTTGGGGTGTTAGTGTGAACGCCCTTTGTTGCCCTGAGATGTGCTCCGTCCAGAGTGCAGGGACCATGTCTTAGTTGTCTTTATATCCCTCAACACCTCGGCCGGCATGCGGTCAAGCAGGGGTGTGAGCCGCATGCATGGGGGGGTTGCATGGAAGAAAACCCAGAGGTTATGGACCAGGAGGCAGGCAGAGCTCATGGCTCTCGATGGCTCTGCTTTGGCAGCCAACTTTTCCTTAGTGCCTGAATCCTGCCTTGCTATCAGGTTCTCAGGTTGCCAGATCTGAATGCTCTTTGTTTTCTAACATTTTTTTGAGACATAGATCACATATCATAAAATTTACCCTTTTAAAGTGGTTTTTAGTAAGTTCGCAAAGTTGTGCAATCACCTCTAATGCCCAACATTTCTCCACCCTCAAAGGAAATCCCACACCCATCAATTGTCAGTCCTCATTCTCCATTCCAGCCCAGCCCCTGGCAGCCACTAATCTACCTGCGCTCTCTCTGGATTTGCCCATTCTGGAAACTTCCCTAGAAATGGAGTCATACACTCTGTGGTCCTTGGTTCCTGGCTCCTTCATTTAGCATGTCTTCAAGGACCTTTGGTGTGCCAGAACTTGTTGCTACTCTTCTTGCTCCTGCTTCTGAGCATTCCTTCACCTTCTCCCTTGCATTTCTAGTCTTCTGTGAGCATGATAACACAATTTGTTAGGACGTGTGCCAAACAGGCTAAATAGATCTTGTGGAAAACTCTGAGTTCTTGTAAAAATGTGGGGTGTTTGGGCACTTTTATTTCAGGGGCTCAGAAGTGTTAACTGCTTCCTCTCAATTTCCCGACTATTTTCTCAATGGCCAGCGTTTCTGGTTTAGAGCCTCCCAGGTGAGAAAAGGGTCAAGTCATTCACTTCATTTCCATTGTGCGGTCCATTTTTACAAATCCTTTTATACCTCTTTTCTATTTTGAGTCTCCCACCAGCACTGAAGAATTGGTTCATACAAGAAAGAGAAAAGTGGCCCCTGACACTTAAGAATGGGCCTAATCCACAACTAGGGCTCAGTTTGTTCAGAGTTAGCCATGGTTCTCTGTTGGATGTGATCTCACAGGACTCCAACATCAGACACAGTCACTCTGTGACTGTGAGGGAGACAAAAAACAATACTACTTCGTAATCTTGTCGAAGCCCAGGCAGAAAATCAGGTCATTGTGCCAATCGCAGAACTATCAAGCACCTCCCCATCCTGGAGAACACAGGTAACTGCTGCTTCTTTACCAACCACCGCTTGAGCGTTGCTCCATCCTTCTCACCTTCTAGATAAGAATCATCAAGGTACACAATCACAGCATTACACCTGCTTACTGGCAATAGTCAACTCAGAGAGAAGAGTCCCACCACCTTCCTAAACACTCCTGGACAATCACCAGACACAAGCCAAAATCCCATTAAGTTCTTTCTAACATTCCCTTTACTAGTGTACTCTTCCTTCTTGCAACAAGTCAATGAACCCAACTCTGTTCAACCACAGGTATGTTCTTGGTGGTGGTTTTTAACTGGAGAATATTGGCAGGAATCAAAGTTCTGCTGAGAGTCAGCAGAAACACTTCCTTGAACCAAGAGACTCCCATCCCCATACACACATCTGAAACCTCCTGACTCTATGCCTGTTTGGGGAACTATGCGGCTCCCAGCTAGGAGGTAAGCTCAGAATGAGTTGAATTTCAGGGTTTCTTTGAGGCCCTTCTAGAGGATTTTCAGCTAGCCCCGGATTGGTGACCATCACCTTTGGCCTTTGACCAAGCTCCAGAGACAGAAAGTCTCCTTATGGTCTATTCTGGCTCTCTTGGGGTCTTCTTTATGTAAAACGGCACTCTCCTGGGCCAAACACCTGCTGCTTTCCTATTCTCTAACATGTGAAACATCTCCTTATTTCTCTAACAGAGTAGAAGAGACACTTTGAAACTGCAGCGGCCACTTGGAATTTTGACATGAACAGGATGGTACAGATACGGGACAGAAAGTGAAGAAACCCTCATGAAGAGCTTGTCATGCCTAAAAGGGAGGTCACTTTGTTTAATGTAAGAGATCCAGGCTTCCTCCTTTGTTTCCATATTTCAGGGATTATTAAGTGCTGGCTTTTTATCATCCACTTGATAAAATGTGACGGGCCCAAGCTATTGTCTAAAACAGTATGATGTCACTCTCTTTCAAGTGTGTATGTCAAAATCCCTTTTTCTGCAACCAACCTTTTTACCTCTCTTGCAGAAGGAATTTAATTACCCTTGTAGGGATAACTTCGCATATTGGAAGCTAGCTTCCTCTAATTTTCTTGTTTCTATCCCTCTATTTTTCCCTCCCTTTGGAAAGTGTAAAGATAGCTGATCAAAAGCGTCATTCCTTTGTGTGGCTGTTCTACCACTATCTAGAGTCCAGATAAACAGTCAAAAATGTTGACAAAGGAAGTTATTCAATTCAATTGTGTTCCTTTTTTGTGGACACTGAAAAGCATATTTAGATAATAGTCTCTCTCTTTTCACCACATTTGTGAGATAATAAGGTTTTAGCTCCAAGATAGACTCCTGGGTTTGATTCAGAGTCCTCAAAAAGTTTACTATGTACAAATATGCCAGCATAATATTTTGCTTTGAACAAGTCCATGGTTCAAGTTCTCATGGTTCATACTTCCCAAGTTTTCCACATTGGTTTTATGATGTAGGTAAGTTCCACTGTTCCTGTAACTTGTTTAAAAATAAAAATTATACATACATACATATAAAATCACATGGCAACTAAATGGACTCATGATAATGGCTCATTTGGGAGACATGCAAAGGACATTGAGATTCTGGTTCATGTGCAGGTCATCTACCGCTTACTACTGTATTTTGACTCCTCTTTCTCCATGTGAGCTCCCTTACAATCCTCCTGTTGTTTTTGACTCCCTGTGGTCTTCTGCCACTTGAGAAAAAAATGAAACTCTTGCAGTTTTCTCCAACCTTAGCTACTGCTCTGAATTTAACTGATTTTTTTTACAAATTTAATTAGCTCTTCTTTAAACACTTAAGGTAGATCTCCTTCTACGTGTCCCTTCTGGTTCTTAAGTTTCCCTGCATAATTAATTCCAGACTTGAGTCTATAAAAACTGAACCTTACCCCACCTTCAACAAGATGCTTCTTCTGGGGTTATTGCAACCCTATCAGCAAAACCTAGGCCATTGGAAATGGGAACTAATATGAGGGCTCTTCTCGCTACAAGAGTCAATCTGTTCTTACTTTTCAGGAACTATTTGACTCAAGGGATCTGCCCACCTTGAGGGGCAAAAACTTGGCTCAATGCTATTATGCTAAATGATACTTATTCTCCCAATACAGTCTATGCCCCACTAGGGGATTAGTTCTCATGTGGACATTGGGCTTACACCTATCTGCCAACACACTAACTTATTACCCTATGTGTTCAGGATAGCTTTTAGAGACTTTCAGGTGCTTCAAATTACCACCCTTCCACTGGATCGAGTTTCTCTGAAAATTATACTGAGAAACCTCCAAAACAGGCAAGCACGGAGTATATCATGCATACTCTGAGAGCTACAGTTCCCCCAGTAGGGATTCATACAACTGAGAAACGTAGTCCAAACTTTTCTCTGACCCTAACAGACACCGTAAATGACAGCAGCTCAGTTTAAACTTCATTAGCCAGAGTTGGATCATCCCATGGATAATCACATGGCCCTAAAGTTCATTTCAGGTAGTCAAAGAGAAATTTATATTACAGCAAACAGGTCTTGCTATCCCTATGTCAATACTATAGGACAAGCAGGGCAGTATGTGACTAAGTAAAAGACAAAGCCACTGGACTCTCTAACACAGACCCAGATGGATTCTGGCACCTGTTTTCATTGTCTAAGTTTTGTAATCTAGGCCCCTTCACTTTGAGACCTGTCAAAAAAACTAATCATCCTTTTGTTTCTAATGATTGATATATTCTGTCCAGGGTCCTTGGGGCTACTGTGCAGGAATTATCAAGTCACAGGAGCCAACAATTCACCTTGCAACAAAAGAACCAGAAGAAGACTAACTCCTAGTCCAGCTACACACTACGTTCTCTGGACACCCTCTTGATTCTGATCAGCATAAATTCAGCAAAGGCAAGATCTGGATGTCAAGGATTAATGTCCTATACTTGGCTCTATCTCCATGGCCAAAAGGAAGACTCTTTGGCTGAAGGGCATTGACACATTATTTTAGAAAAGGAAACAGGAGGCTCATAGAGATTAAGTGACTTGCCCAAGTTCACACTGTTAACTTACAGCAAGGCCAAAACTTGAACTCAGGTTGTAAGACCCGGCCAAGGATCTGAGCAAAGGTGCATCCTGTTGAGTTGCCTCCCTCAGTACCAGTGAGAGGGAAGAGAAACTGGGCGATCATCAGACTCGCCATGCCAGAGCTGACAACAGCCTTCCTTAGTCCCATAAACTCACAATGTCAGAGCTCAAGGAATTTTAGAGACCATCCAGGCTAACTTCTCAGTTTATAGATCAGGAGACACAGGCCCAGAGAAGACAAGTGACTTCCTTAAGGTCACACAGCAAATTAGTGGCAATGTCCAGACTTGATCCGAGATCACCAGAGCTTGGTGCATGGCCACATCTTGCCCCTCATCAGCGGCAGGTGCATTCATCCCGCCTCGTTGCTGGAGGATGTTATCATGTTCTGATTCAGTGCCCTTCCTCTTAGAAAGAAACATCTCCAGACGGGGGTGGCTACTTCCTCCCTTTCAGCCATGTGGAATTTCTCTCTTGTCATTTTAGTTAGAAACGTCATCTCGGTGTTTTCAGTGACTGAGGCTACCTCGAAAGAACCCATCTCTCACGTGTACATGTGCATAGTTCTTCATGCTAAATGGAGAATGAGCAGCAGTGCATATAACCTTAACAGGAGTGCAAGCTAAAAGTGCTGTTCCCTTTTGAACCTTCTCAAGGCATCCTTCAATCTACCCATGCAATGATCTTCTGAGTTCATTCTCAAAAGTGGGATTCCAAATATCAGGGTCTATTCACAACCGGACAATCATGCTACTCCCCTGCTCAAAAGACTTTGATTACTCCCTATGTCTTCAAAATAAAGCCACAAATCCTTAACCCGTTATTCAAGGCCACCCACTATCTGGTTTCACTCTACCTCTAGGGCTCACGCCCACTATTTCTTCTGCACTTAGTTTTCCTTTAGCAGATCAGATAGACTACAAAGAACTGCTCCTCTTTCTAAATCCCAAACTGCTCTCTCTCTTGGCAAATCAAATACACACACTAGCATATATGGATGTTTTTTTTTCCCTAAGGGAAGGGTATCCCATTGATTTTTGTTATCCGCAACCATCAGAGATCCTGGCATATGATAGATCTTAACAAATAGTGAGTAAATGAATGAGTGTATGCTTGAAAAATACTACATTTATCCTTCCCCCCCACCCCCCCACCCCCCCGTGCCTGGGAAGAATTAACTGCTACTGGAAACATAATGTCTTTAGGTTTTCTCAACAGAATATAAACATAAAGCTCAAATGAGAAAGCAAGCTGAAGGCAGTGTGGCATTGCTTTATTGGTAAGATTTTTTTTTTCTTAAAGAAGTATACTACAGAATAAGAAACCCATTACACTAGGAGTTGAGATGGTATCAACTATCTTTGTGGCTTGTGTGCACTTTTAAACCAAGATTCATGGCTGGAGAAACAAAAGAACCTCTTTGCCTGTATAATTTTGTTCCCTTCCTTTATTGCTTTAAATAGGCAAGATGTGGTTTGCATTCCTTTCACTGCTAATGTTGTTTGCTTTGTGTTCCTGAACAAAAATAACTTGCCGTTCATATTGCTCTCAAAGGTTGTTAAAAATCCCCTCCCCCTTACGCATTCCACTCATTTGTAACCAAGGTCTTGAGTGTTGCTAACGGAGGCTCCCTCAGCCCCATAGCTTCTGTAATAAAGCAGCAGGTGGTGCGTCAAGTTCTATTAAGCACCGGGTAACATCAGCATCCTTTAACCTTACTAGGAGAATCCTGAAGCTGGAGGGATTATCTTGTGTATACAATTGCTCTAGGCAAGAATGGGCACCAACACCCTAAGCGTATAAAGATCATCACCATCACCACGGTAAGGTGATGACAGCTCTTTACAGTTTACATATCTTTTTTCCTGGTTATTCTTCCTCTTGATCATTAAAAGCATCTTGCAAGATAGGGGTTACTCTCTGGAGCACAGCCGAAAATGTTAGGTGGCCTGTTCCTGGAGCACCCAGCTTGGCAGGGCCAACATTAAAAAATGCGGTGCTTTTGCCTCTATGCTGCAGCAAACCTCCACTAGAGTTTTCTGAATGTCCGACTTCTTGGCAAAATGTAGAAAAAGCAACTATAACCTTCCTTGATATTCTAACCTAGCTCGCAACCTTCAGTCTAGAGCAAATCTTCTAAATGTCCAAGACAGACAGGTCCACGTGCCACATACCTGCATGTGTAAACCTTCACCCATCCACCAGAACCTCAACTCTGAAGCCAGAAACTAGAAATTCTCAGAGTTAACATTTCAGTCATGAAGGCTCACTTTCAGGGCAAGTTAGGATTTGGGTTAATGTCTCCCTCCTCCCAAGTGCCTCTGATTTTACGAAAATCAAACCCTGATTCTTAGGGCCTTCTACTAACTTCCCTCTCTCTACACACACTGCAGGGACTCCCACCACGCACCACCTCCAATAGGAAGAGTGATCCTTAAACGTGTGTGGCAGTTAACGCTTTCCCTGTCTTTTCCATCTGCCTGCAGCTTGTTAAGAGATCTCAGGAAAGGACTAGCCAGGTCTAACAAAGACATTTCCGTGACATAACAAACTGGCTTCTCCCCATTCAGCCCAAAGTTACAGTGCTTTTTGATATTGGTTACAGCCAGGGGACTGCCGGCCCTCCTCAAGCACTTACATTCCTTTGCACACCCTCAACTGGGCTTCCATCTGCCCCTACCAGCAGCTCTTCATAGGAGCAATAGTGACACTCACACTGAACCACATAATGAGATTCCTAATGAGACTAAAGGAATGGCTGGCCCCACTCGTTTCTCTGTCTGAAATGTGGACTACCCATGAGGACTTCCTGCTTTAAGATAGGAGAGAGGCTATCTCAGGAGAGAGAGGAAATCGTGTCCGCTAAGGAGGTGGTTCTGTCCAATGAGGTCAGGGCAGGGCTGTTGGCAGCTTCCGTTAATTCCGTTGGGGCAGGCAAGTGGTTATTGGCAGTTAGTTCTGAGGTTGAGCTGAGGATGCTGGGATGGATTTTTAAGTGCACAGTTGGCCCTTACATCGTGAGCCTAGCTTAAGTGCCCAGGGAAATGGAATAGCAGGGAGAAGGGATATTCGCAAATAATGCCAAGACCTCTTGTTAGTCTTTGGCTTCCATATCCTTCCCTAAAACTTTAGGTCAGGGGCTAAGCCACCCAACATTTCCATCTCTCCCCCATTCCTTCATGGAAGAAGTCCTGCTTGCAGAGCAATTGCTGAGATGTTGGCAAGATAAAGGGTTGTAAAAATTACCACAGATAATCTACAAAAAGCTTCGTTGGATTAGGTTATGGATCTCTGAATGTGAGTTACGTTTGTTGGGTCAGTGACCTTGCTCAGGAATTGACAGAGGAGATGTCTAATAAATGCCTGTTGGATGGATAAATACACAGCTAAATGAATTTTTACCTGAGTCTAAAAACTGCCTTTCCCAGCATAGAAATAAAGCCCCAGCAGCCTCAGGCCTACACCTGCTAGAAGAATGCTAGTGTCAGCCCCAGGAAAGTGGGCAAGAAGAAGCAAATCCTAAACAAGGCTAACACAGGGGATTTCCCTCCTCCTTTTCTTGCCCTCACTTCCACTGTGGTGCTAAAAATCCCATCAAGACCAGTCATCAAAACAGCAACAGCAGGATATAAAAGAATTATTACTCTTTGCTCTGGCCATTTAGAAGTTTCCTGGAAACCTGGCTCTCCTCCAAACCATTGCCCCATGAGCAAGGTTGTGATGAGCTTGAATCCTGGGTCCTCTTACTAACCAGATGTGAGACTTTGGGCAAATTACTTAACCTCTCTAAACCTCAATTTCCTCAATCTGTAAAATGGGGATAATATTGGGTAAAGCACTAAGCATAATGTCAGGAATATAGTTAATGCTCAATAAATGTTTATTTTTATTACTCCTGCACCCCATTCTGCCATCCCCTTCTTTCTCCTCCTCTCCATTGCTTCTAAAGATATCATTGTCTATGAACAGCCAGAGAGTAGAATGACCAGAAAAAACAGGTAATTTTGGACAGCCCAGAAGTTGTCTACAAGCCTAAGAGCAATCACTGTAGCCTGACCAACTGCCTGGTCTTTTGAAAAGCGTGATTAGTAGCTGATGGTGTCCATAAGCCCACATAGATTCCTAAGAATGACAGAGATGTGTGTTCATTCATAAAGTAACTCTTGACTCTCTAGAAGACAAGTATTTTTTGCTCCCAGTGTATCTCAAATGGCACTTCCAGTGCCGAGAGCCTGCTATTTAATAATGTCACCCAGAGAGGTGAAGGGCGGGTTAAGTCTAGGTCTGTGAACTGAGGTAAGCCACTTGTTAATGGCTTAGTACCCTCACGTGCAAAACATAAGGGGTTGGGCTAGATGTTCACTGAAGTACCTTTACATTTTAAAATGACTTCTGGTTTAAACAATTCCATGATAATCAGAGAGGGATCATAGAAAGGTAAAATACACAAACTTAACCTCTCAGAAGGACAATAAAAATGTTTCAATTTGAAGTTAACTTATAAAGTGATATAGTTTAATGGAGATGTAATGGCATGAGGAGGCCAGGCCCTCTCAAACACTTTCTCAGCATCAGACGTGGTACCTGAAATAGACCAAGGGGAGGCCAAGAGATTCTATTCCCACCTCCTCTCTCAAGAGGCCTCCATAGTGAGAAAGAGAAAGGGAGCCCCCAACTCTCCCTTCCCCTTCACTGGCCACTCTCCAGCTGAAAGGCAGGGGAAAGGGAGACCCCAAGGTCCTCCATCACTGCTGCAGACACCAACCAAGCCCCTCCCCACTCGCCTTGGCTTTGACTCTCACCTGCATCCCCACCTCCAAAACAGTCTCCCACTAGGTATTAGGTGTCAGCTACACTTCGCCTGCCAAAGGTCTTCCCTTGCCAATTTTTGACACAAGCTTTTGCATATCGTTTGCATAAATTTGCAGGTAGGGTTCAAGAACCCTGACTCCAATTATACAGGAGGACACACGACTGCATTTGCAGTGAAAAGTGACTCTGGGGAGAGCACACCTGATCTGTCGTCGAGTGCTGTGGGAAAGTCATGCTAACTAGGTTATGCCCATACAGTAAGCCCCCATACCTGCCCTCCCAGCCAACACCAAGGTCCAAGAAACCGGAGCTTTTTCAATGTTGGCTTGAAGTCATGCCTAGTAGATAGAAAAAAGCTTTGCCCAGCCATGGGGAAGAATGGGGGGGGGGGCATTTATTCCATCAAAGAGGAGCATTGAAAGACAGCTGAGAGCCCAAGTTCAGAGCTGTTCACTCCAAACGGTCAGTGTTTGGTGACTTGACCCAGAAATTCTTGTGTTCTAGTCAGTCAAACCAGGCTCTGATTTCCAACATAACTGTTGCTAGAACAGCTTAGGGGATGAAGGTATGTGACTGAAAGATGGAAGTTGGGACAGTTGCCCCTGCCTTCCGCTCTCAGCCACCTTCACAAAAATTCGTCACTGTGCCCATTTGTACTGCGTGCGCACGTAATTTAAGAAAAGTTCTTCACTATAAAAGCAAGTGGGTGAGTACCAACAAAATGGGGCCAATCATTTTCAAGTGGAGACCCTCTGAGCAAGTTGGCAAATAAACCAGGCTTTGACCTTCTTCCACAAGGTCTGGGGAAACCTCTTGTGATGACCAGACATGAAGGAGGGCTTCAGATTACAACTTCCAAAGGGATTAGCTATCCACTGACCACAGGGATAAGTGGAGTGAGACCCACAGCACCAAAAAGACCACAAAGACCACCAAAGCAGTCTAATAAAGCAGACACTGAATGCATTATTTGCCATGCAAGGAGAGAAGCCCATTGCATTAAGAAAGGTCAGGAAGTCTGTCCAAACTGGAGGTAGATAGGACAGAGACGGTGTGGAAAAGAAGTTTTGTCTGAACTTCTGATTGGCTCAAAAAGCAGATTGCAAACTCTGTTTGGGGGTTGGTTGCTGTTCTGATTTTGTGTCACAGAGGCATGGGCACAGGTCTCCACAGATCCTGGACAGCCCTGTCGTGCATGGCCCTAGCTGGCTGGCGTATGTGCCTGCTCTCACCTCCGTGACATTTTTCTTGGACACGCACTTTGGTGAAGAGTTAGGGTCCCTCGGGTGCCATTGGTCGCTGTGTGGCTTTGTGCCTATTACTCCCGCTCTCTTATTCTCGCTGCCTATAATGGGCGGACACACCTCTCTCCTGGCCAAGTGGATGAGATAACCATACAAAAGCAGCTGGGTTGTTTTGTGAGCAGAGAGCTATATTTTCTAAACAGGAAAACTGAGGCACAGATTCCCAAGCCCCAGTAAGTTGGGGCACATATGAATAAAATGCTGCTGAATCTGGGGGAGAGGGGAGTGGGGACAGGCTAACTGGAAAGATCTAACCAAATGTTAACTGTGCTTAAATCTGGTGGTGGGATTGTAGGGGATTTTTATTTTCTTCTTTTCTGTATTGGTGTTTATATATTCTCCAAAGTTTCTACTATGTGAGGTTTTGAAATCATATTTTTGAAAAAAAAAATTTTGATGCAGCAAGGATGAGCTCAAGGTCAAGGTGACTGTAGTAAAGGTGTATGTGCTTAGCAAAATCAGGACATTCTCTCTAACAGGAGTTCAGAATTCAGAGCTTGCGGCTGAGTCTGGCGCCCCCATGCTGTCTCAACTCAGGGCTCCATCAAAGCCAGATAGGCCTGTCTGTCCTCTCGGCTCGAGAGTGTGACAGTGCTGGCCCGGGGGCTTAGAAGCCCTCGCCGGCCCTTGCAAAGCTCACTTAGATACTGGAGGAACAAAGACACCAAATAGCATCTCATCTTTACGAGACACCTCCTCTGCAAATTAAAAAAAAAAAAAAAAAAAAAAAGGAGAGCGAATACTCCTTTGTTCTCTAAAAGTGGTGGGGGCACAATCCCAGCGGGACTCTATTTCTCTGGCCCTAGTGTTTCCATGGCAGGTATGGTCAGTGAGGCCAGTCCCTGACCTTACACTGCTAGGAGCTGAGCTGCACCAAGGAAATACAAGTCCATCCTTGGTTTCTAAAGCCTTTGCTTTAAGAGAGCCCACAGCTTCTGTTCTGTTGTTCACCTACTTTCCCTGCTAGAGGGCTTCATTTCTTCCTGATAACATTCCTTTTTTTTCTCTCTCTCTCTCGTTCAGTACTTAGTTGAGGGGGGGGAGAGATGGTGGCCAACATCAGCGGTTCAGTCCTGTATCATCTGATCCTCCCTGCTATCTCTCCTCAATGCCAAGCCCGCTCAACCCTGTAACTCTCCCTCTGGGGCTGCCTTCCTGAACATCCACTCACATTCCTTGACTCTCTATTCCTACCCCATTGGATAGATTAAGAAGGATCATCCTGGCCATTTGGCAAGGGAAAGACTTTGTGAATTGGGGAACAATTAGGCTATACAACAAATTACGCACGTTGCTGCGTTTATGCCTACATGTCCTGACTTTCCATCTGGAGTTCTGCGTGGGGCTTCAGAGATTCCGGGAATCCTCTGATATTCTACAGAAAATGGCATAGGTGGGATGTGTGGGTGTTCGTTTTCCTTGGGAGGGGGATCCATAGCTTCCATTAGATTTTCAAAGAGGTCCGTGCTCCAGGAAAATGTCGAAAACATTTATCTAATGACTCTGTCCCCTAGGTTATACAGAAAGTAATTATCCCAGCAGAAACTGTAGCTTGGGCCATAGAGGATGGTAAAGCCAGAGGAAGGGTAGTCAAGGGGGTGGTGTGGGGTGTGGCAGCCTAGCATATACTTTGATGTGGTCATTGGGAAATGTGGCTCAAAGAAGGAAGGAAAATAACATTTATTGAGCATGGCCAGGAGCCAGGCTAAACCGTTTGTATACATTTTCTTGCTTTGTCTTCACACTTGCTTTGCGAGGTAGGACTTATTATCCTCATTTTACAGATGAGGAAACAGGCTCAGAGAAGTTAAGGAATTTCCCCTATGTCACACAGCTAGCAAGAGACAGAACTGGATTCAAAACTAGGGCTGCGTGGTCAAAGATCTGTGCTCTATTTTACTACACGTTACAGCTCAGTCTCATCTCTTGTGTCCCTGACAGGGTGGAGAGAGGGCACAGCCATGTCACCTAACCTCTTGGAGATTCAGGTTCCCTTAACTGCAAAAATGGAAATTTAGTCTGCCCTTCTTCCCTCTCCACCTGTCTGGCTGTTTGTCAAGGAGCAACTAAGGGAGGCGGGAGGACCCAGCCATATTCAGTTTAGCAGGCTCAACTCCACCATCCCTCCCCACCTGCTACCACTGGGGGAGGGGCGGGAGAGAGGTTAAGGCCACTGGGCAGGTCCAGCCTCAGGAAGCCCAGAGCCCAGAGAGCGGGTTATGTCACTAGCACCTCTCTGTGAATTGGAGCGGCAGTTCAGACCCAGATGAGGAGCACGGAATGGCGAGGGGGGACGCCTGTACTAACGCTCCGGCTGAACAGCCCTCACAGGGCGGTGTGAAAGCCTCCTCGTGGCTAAGTGAATGGCAATGTTTTCGTTCAGGGTGGCAAGGGCAGAGGAGACCCTGAAGAGTCAATCCAATTTGGGGCGGAGGAGGCAGAAGCAGAAGGCAGGCAAGTGCCCACCTCTCAGCCAGCTCACCCCTCCTTCTGTCCTGTCTGAGGGTCCCTGATCCCCTCCTGTCTGTGCCCCTCTCCCTGCAGGCTGGGAGGCCCCTCCCCCACCCCCATCCTCCACGACCAACCTACCAGCCACAAAGTGTGAGTTAGTTCATCATAATGTTTTTGTGAGGGCCTGGGAGCCATTCATCCACTCGAACGTAATCTCCCACTTGCGAAATGTCAAATGGGCAGCTCTCCCCAGCCCCTTCCCTCCCTGGCCCCTTCTCCTTCCCCTCCCTCAAAGATCAGCCTGAATGACTTCTTTTGTGGTGGGCTTCCCTTCCTTTCAGGCCCCCTCGCCCCTCCTCTAAAGTGCTTTCACAGAATGTGGTCTTTCATTAAGAGCAGTGATTCATTTCCCATCAAACTTTAAATATTCCCCTCTGAAATGAGTAATTCTGACTTTGAAGGGAGCCATGCGGTGACAGCCCCGCCTCTATCTGGTTCCTGCGGCCTCCAGTCTTTCCCCATATAAGGCCTTGAAAAGCAAGAGGGAGAAGCCTTGGTAAGTGAGCCCAGAGCGGAAGCAGGAACCAGACTGGGGGGGGGGGGGGGGGGGACTTGATGCAGGCCTGTGGGTCCAGGAAGCTGAGAGCATCCTGAACTGTGGACTGTGAGGCATGGCGTAGGTTGCTGGACCCAGAGACCCCGACAATCCTTCCCAGCCCCGACCTTTAGAAGTCTGTTATGAGCCTTTGGTGGCACCTACTGAAGACCTCCGATAACGTGGGGAGATACCCACAAAGCTTTCCGACTTACGGCAGAGACGTGTGCACGGCTGTGTCTCAGGACTTGGCTAGCACTGCTAGAAAGAGCTTCTGACAGCGTCTGAACACTGACCCAGCCCTTGACCCCCGGTGTGACTTAGGCCCAAGTTCTCAGCTCTCTCACGTGCCCCTGGGCAGGCTTTTCTTAAAGCCTCCGTTCCCTCTCATGTACACACCTGGATGTGAAGAAAGCAGCCTGTTCTTCCACATGGGTCACCATGCTTTGTACCCTGTGACACCACCACCCTGACCACAGATGTTTGGATATGGGATTAGTGCCTGAGCTGACAATAGCCACCTTGAGACTAACAGCAGCCCCTGAGGTGGCCTTGCTGGGGACCTGGCCCCAGGGCCTCATCATGTCCTCCCCCTGAAGGAGTTCAAAGAAACTTAGAGATACTGACAAGAGATCAAAATAGAAGCCAAAAGGCACCCTGGGGGCAGCAGGCATTTAGCCATAGGAGATTAAAGAGCCAGCCAGGGCTAGAAACAAACTCCTGGTTAGAGTTGGTGTTTGCCCTGGGGCCCCAGGACAGTCCAGGTCTCTGAGGCTAAGAGCTAGACTGTTGGCTGAGTTGGCTTATTTCCTTATGTATCCTTACAATAATCCCCCATTACCTGAGGTGTCCTGAGTCTATCACTGCTTCTTGATACCTGAAAGAACCTGTTGCAAATTTTCTGTGAGAAACACATGAGACAACACATGTTGAGCACTCCAGACAGTGCTCCACTAGAGGTTAGAATGAGACCCCTTTGCAGGCACGGGGCAGGCGCTGAAAGCCCAGGCTTTGGCCTTGGGCCTGAGAAATGGAAAATACATGGACCGGGATACCAATAGTTGGGCCACATCAGGACTCCAATCACAGGGGGCCTGATATGACACGTGGGGGTGGGATGGACAGGGAGGCAAGCTGGTGTGGCCAAACCCCAACCAACACCCAGCTCAGCTCCCGGACCAGTCAGAACAAGGCATGGAACCCTCTGAATGAGCTGGTTTCAGCCCAGTCCTCCCCGACTGTGGAAGAGTGGAGTCCATCTTCTAAGGATGTCCCTTTCCTCAGTGCCCCCGCCCCCCACAGGTCTTTACCCAGACACAGCATCCCCAACCCTACTTCAAGGTCACGTTGGCACGTAGAGTGTAGCCTCTGGAATCTCCCCCTGGAAAGCAAGGTCTTTCCATTTGTCCTACCTCTTCACAGCCCCAGCGGCTGTGGCATCCTAAACACTCAGGTTTTGCAAGGGCTTGCCTGGAGTCTGTATTTCCAACACATACCCTTACCTGCTTATTCCAACATCTTACTGGCTTGTGAGAACCACCACCCTTCAGGACCTGGCACTCGGCCCACCACCCAGTGGGAGCTCAATAAAACAACCACTGAGGGATGAGGCCTCCAGAGTCCTAGAGATGATCTTTGACCATATTAATATATGATCCCATCCAGGAGTTTATACTTCTCTCCCCTATCAGGCTGTAAACGCTGAACAGGCAGGTATGGGTTTATTTATTTATTTATTGTTACTTGGTTTCATTTTCTTTGAAATGCTGGCAAACTGACATTCTGCCTATTGATATATGGGACTTGCTGAACAATCCTCTGGTTGGCATTTCTGGCCTCCCTCCCTGCCCCCCCAAGATGCTTGCTTCTCAGGTCTTTAGGTAATTCTACAGCAGCCTCCAGAGGAGCCAGCACTCCCGCAAAGTGACCAAGTCTATGGCACGAACTCTCCTCTACCCTTTGGGGTCCCCAAGATCAGCCAGTTTTGCAATCCAGGAGGCTTCACTATCCTGAGAGACCTGGCTCAGGAAGCCCAGCCCAGGGAGGCAGGAGTCCTGGGAAGACACCTAGAAGACAGCAGACCCAGTTCCTAAGCCTGAGGCATCTGGGAGACCACTGGAGGGAGTTGTTTGAGAAACAAGGAGTTACCAGGCCACACCACTGCCCTTCACATTACAATCCTTGGATGTAGGCCCTTAGTACCAGTGGAAGGATAAGAGTGACCAAAAGGCCCACCTTGCCCAGCCTCTGGCCCTGGACAGGGGAAACCCAGCCCAGGGAAGCACTCAGGATATTAGCTCTTGAATCTATCTGGTGGGGAAAATGAGAAACAGAATGGCCAGAAATAACTTTCAAGTTATTTTTCAAGTTGTTCAAACTCTTCTTCTAAAATTTGCCAGTAAGTGTGTGAACTCTTCATGGTGTGTGAACGAAACCAAGAGGAAAGGGTTACCATTTTCTCAGCTCAGCTGTCTGAAAGCCATGCAGACCCAGCACTTTCTTCTTACAGAAAATTGCAGGTCACTGGGAAGAGGTTTGCATCTTAACTATCATTAACAATTTGGACTTGTGTTCTGCAGCTTCTTTATGTGGAGAAGAGATTTTCTCCACTCCCCAGCTGCCAGACAGAGAAAAATGGCCACAGTTTTCTCGTGAAACGCCATGAGGCACCCTAGATCAACGTGATGACTGGGATAAGGAAATTAGCAACCTCAGAGCAACCCAGTTAAGGCAATTCTCATGGAAAATGTTCCAGAGGCTTCCCTTAAGTGAGCCATGGTGCGGTGGAAAGTGGAAACATGGAGTCCTTAAGTAATCATGTTGTGAGGTGACCTTATTGAGTGGAAAAATCCACACACAGTCTCTTGGTTAACCAACTCTGTAGGGGTTCTGACTGTTAGAGCACAAAGGCATAACTAAGCACCTCTGTACACCTGGTAGCCAATTAGAATAATTGTAGGTCAAGCAACTGGAGAAAACAGGCAGCCTCCTAGATGTTGGCCGGGTAAAAACAAACTTATAAAACAGCAGTAAATATGCCAATAGTAATAAAGCATTGTTCAGCCTATCATCACAAGGATCCTTTTGCAGGTGGGTTTGTGTTAGACACCACATAAGACTGCTTAACAGTGGGGTGTGGTTGAAAGAGCACTGGACTGGGAATCAGAAGACCTGGGTTCTAGGTCCGGTTCTGTCACAACTAGGATAAGTTGTGGGCTTTTGGGTGAGTTACTTCCCCTCTCTGGGCCTAATAATTATGCTGGTCTGTAAACTGAAGGGGCTAGATTAGACCACCTCCAAGGGCCCTTCCAGCCTGAAACTTTGAACCCATGACTATTTCCTTGGCAATTCATGAGCTAATCATATAAGTAGAGCTCCTCTTCTCTCAAGACTGGCTCTTGGAGTAGTTTCATTTCACGATCAAAGTAAAACAACATTGGTGTAGACCAGCAATGTGGCCTGTTCACCTCTGGGTCCCAACACTCAGGGTCAGTGAGATCAAAATTATTTTCATAATAAAACTAAGATGTTATTTGCCTTTGTCACTGTGTTGACGCTTGTGCTAATGGTGCAAAAGCTGTGGGGGAGTAAACTGTGCCTTAGCACAGTCAAGGCAGAGCTGGTCCCCGAGTCCTTCACAGCTAGGGGCCTGCACAACTAAAGAAAACAACAGTTTCGCTTAGGAACGTCCTTGATGAAGCAGTAAACAATTCAGTGAAACCTCAACTCCTGAGTACAATTTTTAAAATATTCTCTATGACAATAAGGGAAGTAAGTACACATAAAACACTTGGGTTGCATATCAGAGTAAGAATGGTTGTCTTGAGGAAAGGCACACATGCGATTGAGTTGCAAGCTAAACTAGCCATTTCTTACTGGAAACGTCATTTTTAGTTTTTGAAAGAACAATTTATAGTCTGAATATGTAGACTTTGGTATTTGGTAGCCATTTTGTTTTTCAAAAATAAGTAAGCCAGTCACTTCAAGGAAAACAGTTAATACTATTTTTTGCCAGTGACGAAATTTGAGCTTTCAAGAGGAAATTAGAATTTTGGAAAACTTGCACCTGTCACTGTGACCTTCATAACATCCCAGTACTTAAAACTTTACTAATGAGATTAATATTTACAAATGTAATTTCTTTTATACTGTGCAATGAGATGTGTCAACATTTAAAAGAACTGCATAAACATTATCCAAATAATGTATGATGTTATAAAATCTCACATGTGTAAGAGAGGCATTTAAAGTTTAAGGTAAACTAATATATTTTAATGTAACAGAGTAAGAAAAGTTCGTTAATATGGTTTCAGATTCCACATTATAACTAACCTTCAAGAAATTGCCACTTGTGGAGTTTTGGCATAGTATCAAAGAAGACTATGCACACTTATTTTAAAAGCTATTAAAATATTTATCCCTTTTCCAGCTACATATCTGGGTAAGGCTGAAATTTAACCATATACTTCAACCAAAACAACATATTGCAGTGGACTGAATGCAGAAGCAGATATAAGAATTCAGCTCTCTTCTATAAATCAAAGCATTAAAAAGATTTGCAGAAATATAAAACAGTGGTTCTCAACCAGGGTGATGTTGTCCGCCCACCCCCCACCCTCCACCCCGCAGCCCTGAGGGGACATCAAGACATTTTTGGGTCATCATAACTAGGAGGAGGGGGTGAAGCTAACAATTAGTGGACGGAGGCTGGAGATGCTCCTAAACACCCTATAATGCACAGGACAGCATCCTACCACAAAGAATTACCTGGTCCAAGATTTCAATAGTGCCAAGGTTGAGAAACTGATACCACTGTTCTAAGTCTTTTGCTTCACAAACATCTGTTAACATGTAATGTGTTTATTATTGTTATTTTTAAGTGAGTTAATAGGGTGTTTTTATTTTACAGTTTTAATTTATAATATGATAACTATCAATAGATATAACCCACATAAACAAAAGCTCTTTGGTGTCCTTAATAATTTTAAGATAATAAAGGGGTTCTGAAACCAGAAAGTTTATAGATTTTTGGTACAGACTCAATCTGTTGAGCAACCCTATGCATTAGCCATTCTAAAAATAAGAACATTTTATGGCAGGTGTGCCCCCAGACATGTAGTTTCTTCTCAAAAAAGGAAAGTATCTAGAGTAAGGCAAAGTAAAGAGGTGAGTGCAGGGGTAAACAACAGAATTTAAGCATCCAGTATGTATCAGGGCTTGTGACCACTGGTAGGAATGCAACCATAACTAAACCGCATCCATTGTTCCCAAAAAGCTTACTGTCTAGAAGGGAAGAGAGACACATTAACTGAAATTTTAATTAAAATATGGGTAAGAAGAAGGAAATATATGCGTGGAGTATCTGAGATCAGTACAGAGGAGCCTTAGGGTTGGGGTTGGGCGAGGCAAGGGAGACAGGAAAGGCTCCCCAGAGAAAGTAGATTTGAATCTTGAAGAATTAGTAGGAATTTGGTTACTTAGAGTAAGAGGGGCACTGAGGAGAAGGTGGTGTTCCAGGCAGTGGGAACAGCATGAGCAAAGGCACCCTGAGATATAAAAAGAGCATGGCAGATTTGGAGAAGATATGACAGGTTGTAGAGAAAATGAAAAATGTACTAGATATACACCCCAACAAAATAAATTTATGCCCCCAATAAAATTAAGATATTTTAAAGTCAAGAAATAACAACTCTAGTAACACCAAGTATCTCTAGTTTTGGAAGAGGATAGGCTGGTTCATAATTTAGGTATACCAGTACAAAGTACCTGCTTTTGGAAACAAAAGCAAGACCTCCCTCTCTTGTCCTGATGCAACATCAAATGCTCTGCACACACTTCCCTCTCTTACATGCTCTTCTCTGTCTTCACACTATTTCTATCTCTGGCTCACCGAGGGCTTCCCAGGATGTTCATTGAGGGTCAACGCATTCTGCTGGGAATGGACAAGGGGAGCCCTCTTGGCTTATTAGCATGAACTTCCCTGCCCCAGAAATTTACTCTACATTTTTCAGAAAGGGTTTATGTGGTTAGTTCATGTAAAGAGACGTGATACTGTTTTTCCTATCGAGGAAGTTAGTTGAGGTGGTTGAATGTTTATTTCAGAAGCAGTATATTAACACCACTATGGAAAACTGGGGCCACTATGCTGTACTAAAGCACACTGGCGTGGGAGGAGGCCCTCCCGAGTTACATAAAAGAGGAGAAGGAAGAGAGAAGGCACATTTTCTAACAGTCATCACTGTCCGTCTATTGCTACCAACAGCCTTCATCAAAGGTTGAACTAATCTGAAGGACACTCTGGCATTTGCCCAGGATCCCAGGGGAGAACCTGCCCTTTCCATTGGTAGGCTGCAGAAGAAGCCTGTTTAGCACACATCTGGGACTCTGCTTTCAATAGAAGTCTGATTGATTGATATTCCTCAAATTAAGGAGGGCCAGTCAAGTCCCCCACCTGGGGCCCTGCTTCCCAGAATCCCCTCAGAGGGCCCGTGCAAGCTGCTGTTCAATCAGGATGGGCGTTTTCCCAGAACAGCATGCAGCCGAGGCCGTGCACCCCAGTGAGGAGGTGCGCAGTGGTCAGGATGAGGGGCTAAGGCCGTGGTCAGGAGAGCCGCCTTGCATTATCTGCAGGTGGAGGTGATTGTACAAACAGGAGAAGGAAACTAGAGAAGCAGGAGGTCAAGGGCATGTTGGGATGGGACTCTTAGAGCAGACTAGGGGCAAACAGCAAAGGAGCAAGGATACCAGCAGTGAGTGAGTGCGTGGAGCCTTACAGTCTACCTGGTTCAGGGGCAGGCAACCTAGCTTAAAGGAGCTCAGCCCCAGGGACCTTGGCTTGCAACCCTCTTGCCAGTAAGCCAGTGGTTGAGAATCACTCCTGGACTTCATGAACGTCTTCCTGTCCCTCCCGGTCCAGGATGCAGGCCTGGGGTGAAGGCTTATCAGTACACTCTTTAAAACCAAGTGGAAGGGACTCCTGGGTGGCTCAGTCAGTTAAGTGACTTCCTTCGGCTCAGGTCATGATCCCAGGGTCCTGGGATCAAGTCCTGCATTGGCTCCCTGCTCAGCGGGAAGCCTGCTTCTCCCTCTGTCTCTGCCTGCCACTCCCCCTGCTTGCTCTCTCTCTCTCTCTGACAAAATCTTTAAAAATAATAATAATAAATCCAAGTGGAATTAAATGGGACCCCTGTTGGTGGGGCCAGGAGGTAGACGGCTCTCCTAAGCGGGCACCGACCCCCGTAAACACTGCCCTGGTGTGTACTCCACCGTTGCAAACCAGTAGGTTCCGGCTTCACTGACAAGAGGTGCAGCTCACACACATCCTAGAGCACACGCATGTGCATGGAAGCCACTGCTAAAGAGAGATACGAGGCTGGAGAGCATTGCATTTACAGAAGACACCAGTGCCAGATGACATAGGTCAGAGCACAGATCTGCACGCTCCAGCTTCAACCTTCTCTCCTCTGTGCCGGTGAAACCCAGCCGGCAGGCAAACCGATCCAGTCGGCACTGCCCTGATCCCACTCAAGGAACCCTGAGAAGTGTTTGTCGACACAGGCCATGAGCATTCAGAAGGTGAAACACCACAGCTGCAATAATAATTATTTTTTAAGTAATAGCTAAGTGCCAGGTACGGTACTGAGCTCTTCACAAACATTAACTCATTTAACTAGCAGGAGTTGATAGTAGCCTTTTATTAGCAACTGAAATCAACAAAGTGACTTTACGGAAGTCAGCGTTTGGTGACTAATAATAAAGCAAAAAGGTCATATCACTGACTCAGGACTGCTCCACACGCTGAGCTGGCCCAACCCCGATGGGGAGGGAGGCTGCCCGGCTTGCCCCACAGCCCCAGGAAGGTGAGCATTCCCTCTTTAGATGCTTGTTTTGTGTCGGCAGCGATGACAACGAGAACACGTGAAATAATGCAGATGTATCTCTGGCTTTATTATTTACACTCCTGATCTGATTCAAAGTAGGAGTGAGAAGTCAGCATCCACATGGGGGCTCTCTCCAGCCCGCCAGGGCCACCCCAGGGCCACCCCAGGGCCAGATAACCCTGTTAAGGTTCCACTCCACGCAAAGTTGCCCCTTTGCAACAACCATGCATTTCTATGGTACAAAGCCCTCCCTTCATCATCTCCCCCAACCTTCCCCAAAGGGACTTAGGGGGACCACTGGTGGCCATGGTTTTGAAGACCATGTGTTTCCTTCACCCGTGGTCTTCCCTTCCAAAGCCACAGTATGAGGCAGGGCCCGTTGCTGGGACCGCCATGAGGGAGCCTGCCCAGGGCAACTTCAACATTCCTTCTGCCCACCACGTTGGTCCTCTTCACCAACCCACCACTGAACTGCCTGGGTTTTCTCCTTGTTTTGTTCTCTTGTCCCATGAGTTCCTGCAGCCTGCACAATTTCCCTGAAATGTACCAGCCTAGCTCCTTTAATCAGAATTGGGCTAACTGCCGTAACTGTCGTGGCTTGCCCTTCCTGCTCATAGAGAGTTGACCTCTAAATTGCCCCTCTGACCCAAGATTTTCACTCAACATTTACTGATCACAAAAATGTCTAGAGGGAACTGAGACCATGACTGGAAAACCAGATCTTGCAAAAAGACTGAAAGCAGCTGATGTTGGAGGAAAGCTGTTTGCTTCCCGAGGATTTTGCCCTAGTGAGGCTATTTCCACAGGGCTGCCAGGGACAGTGGGCCCAAGATTGTTATCTGAACGAGGTATCCTTCCCCTTGTCCCCATCCCCCTAGAGGTCTACAGGCCAAAATAGTACAAATAGCAAGATGGCAGAGCCAGAATGGAGAAGATGTCTAGGAGGACGATTGCCGGGTGTAGGAAAGTACTATCTGGGAATAGTACTTTCTTTGATCCAAAATGGCTGGGAAAAGAGTTCTATAACACCTCTGATAAGAAAGGAAATTAACCCAAATCCTTGTCTGGGTTCTAGGCTAAGAAGGACCAGGACAATGAACCCCTCATTACTGGCCACTTCCATAGATGTATGGAAATTCATGAGACTTTAGATTACCCTGTACATAATATATAACAGGGAGATGTGATAGAGTGAAGGCGGGGGGCACCTTGAATTGAGTTCAAAGAGATGATGTTTAAGCTGAAGTCACGCCATTAGAAAAGATTAATTTATAAGAAGATTTGGGGGCATGCATCACAGGACAGGATGCTAATCCAGGTCTCTAAGGTAGGAATAAATGTGGAGATCAGGAAAAAAAAAGTCTATTGTGGCCAGAGCATACCGTGTGAGTGGGGAGAAAGACAATGGCTGGCACTAAAGAGGTGGCAGGGGCCACGTTCTGTGGAGCCTTCCAGGCCAGGGAGAGGGCTCTGAGTTTTACCACAGATCTGATGGACAGCCCTTGGGAAGTTTTAACCAGGAGTGGGGTGGGGTCAGTTACACTTAGAAAGATAACTGCAGATGGTCCGTGGAGAACACCCGAAGGGGGAACAAGCAGAAACATGAATCCGAGGAAGAGGCTGCTACAGCACTTTCTAGTGGGCAAGAAATTATGGTGGCTTTGACCTGAGCGGCAGTAGTGGAGGGAGGGAAAGAGCACCATGTCAATTGGGGAAGCACTTCGGGAGCAGTCTGGACAAGACTTCATGTAGACTGGTTGTGAGTCAGGAGGGGAGAAGGGAATCAAGAATAACCCCTAGGGTACTGGCTTGAGCAACTCTAGGCATATGGTGGGGCCATTTAGTTGAACAGAGGAGGTAGTGAGGCGGATCTGGGAGCCGTCATTAAGAACTCTGGTTTTGGACATGCTGAACTTGAGAATTCATAGCTCATAAAATGTACTGCTGTCCTAAGACCTATAATGCCTCCTGGAGCTGTGGCTATTTCCCTGGGCTCTTAACGTCTACTGAGAGGACCATCTGCAGGGTCCACAGGCTTATAGGTCATCTTCAAGGTCATCAAACAATGGCTTTGTCCTTGGTCCACTCATTCATTCATTCATCCCATAGACACACACCTGTGTGTCCCAGAAGGAAAGCCTGCACTTCCTTCAATCTGCATAATAATTCAACCTTCGAGGCCTTTAAATCCAGAATCTGTCATTTTACTGTTTTAAAATCATATTAGTAAATAATAGGCACAGAAAGTTACAAACGAGGCCAAAGCACAGCCAATCTTCCAGTAGAGCACGCCTCCCAGGGGCAGCCCCAGCCTGGCTCACATAGACTCAGCTCCAGGCCCGGCCCTAGGATGTCAGCCACCTTGAGGTCTGGATGGGAGTTTCCTATTTTCCATCCCCAAGAAACCAAGTAGGCACACCTGAAGAGACTGGGCTGTTCACGTGGGGGGCGACAGGTCGGGAGTGGAAGGTTGCTCAGGAGCCTAGGCCAGAGCTGCCGTCAGATTCCTGTCTCTCCACCTTCCTGCACAGTGTTCTGGAAGGTAGACTCTGAAAACTCATTTCCTCTATGTCTTTGGGGGTTTTTCCTCATTTTTAATATTTCTGCCTTTTCGGGGCGCCTGGGTGGCACAGTCCTTAAGCGTCTGCCTTCGGCTCAGGTCATGATCCCAGGGTCCTGGGATCGAGCCCCGCATCTGGTTCCCTGCTCCACGGGGAGCCTGTTTCTCTTTCTCCCACTCCCCCTGCTTGTGTTCCCTCTTGCACTGTGTCTCTCTCTGTCAAATAAATAAATAAAAATCTTTAAAATATATATATTTCTGCCTTCTCTGCTTAAAAGAAAAAAAATAATAGCCACCCTAATTAGCTTTTCCATGATTTTATCAAGTCTTCAGATTTTCCAAGTTCCAAACCATTTTGTTTCAATATTATTTCCATTGTTCTGCTTTCCTTGTGTTTCTTTCTTCCATTTCTAACTTTTTTTAGCTAG
The DNA here is from genome assembly GCF_964656455.1 of Halichoerus grypus. Classification (NCBI taxonomy): domain Eukaryota; kingdom Metazoa; phylum Chordata; class Mammalia; order Carnivora; family Phocidae; genus Halichoerus; species Halichoerus grypus. Next base: position 79,828,354 of record NC_135717.1, on the reverse strand, counting down.
ATGCTTAGTTGTCCAGTTCAATTCCACACTTTTTATTTTGAGTCAAGTGTTAAATGCTATGAATTTTCCTCTGTATAATCCTGGCTCTCATCAGCAGATTTTGATATAGAGAGTTTTCATTGTTAGTATTTTCTAAATAATTGTGCAGTTTGGGTTTTTTGTGTTTTTCTCACCCGAAATTTACTTAGAGTTTTAAAATGTCCATGGTTGTTTTCACTTTGATTTTTGTTACTTGTTTCTAAATTTCCTGAAATGTAGTTACAGAAAATAATCTCTGTCAGATAATTTTTTCAATCATGAGGTCTTCTTTGTAGTTCAAAGGGTGAATATTGAGGAATGGTTCATAATCACTCCATGTTGAACAGTTGTTAAATATTTTTAAGTACATTATGCAGATACTTTTACACCCATAGGAGTATTAAACTTCCCGAATGGAACCATCTGCTGAACCAGCAGGGTTTTGTGTGAGAATCTTGAGGGATGGTCAAAGATGACATTTTCCCTTCTTCACGTATTCATTCCATAAACGTTTGGAGCACCAAGCACCCACTCTATGCCAGGCCCTCCCTCTGGGAACATGTGAGTGATGAGGCCCAATAGTATGGATGGACATGCACTTGCCACATGGGCAGTAAGGGCAAAGGCTTCCCAGGTGGAAGGGACAGCAGATACAGAGGATGGAAGGCCATTAAAGAAGTTCAAGTAGAGGAAAGAGGAGACCCTGGCAAGGTTGAGGACATGTGAGTCCTCCACGGTTTCTTCCCTGTCCAGTCCCTTCCCCAATCTCTCCAGACATGTTCTAGCCTGCTTGCCTGGTGCAGGCTTGGCTCTGGGCAGATGTGGTAGTGCAGCTGGCCCTGGTGACCACTGGGCACTTCCTCAGTGGCAGCCAGGAGCCCTATGGCGTCCCTTTGTTCTGTAGGTGGACTCAGGAGACACCATCTGTGAAGTTTCATGGAAGAAGTACCTGACAAGGACATCAAGTCTTGCTCTTTGGGTATCAAGGACAGATAGTGGCGTGTGCCATGGTAGTTCATGTGTTTCTTGATTGTAGGCAAAAATGTTTTCTGTACAGAGAGACAAGGAACACATCATTAGCAGTTGGTCCCTTGTTCTGAAATGTAAAGCTCTCAAGTTTCACCCTGTGTGAAGGAAAAAACCAAAGCTCTGGACACACCCAATCCTGTGGTTTGGTCCATTACATATTTTATAGAAAACCAGCTAGCAAAGAGGAACCTCAATGCTCCGATCAAAAAGGACAGGTGTTTGACTCTTCAAAAAAGTTCTAAGTTCTGAAAGAAGATGCCAAAGCTATCAGAATAAGAAGCTAAAACAGGGGCACTTAAAAAATACACAGGTTCTCCATACTGATCTCTAGGACCTGTGTGGAAAGGCAGACTGAGTCCCTGCAGGAACGTTCTCTAAAGAGAAAAGAGCTGGCAGCTTCCCTTGCAGAGGAGACTTGGGATCCAGAGGACTTGGGATCCAGAGGTGGAGAGCATGTAGATGATCCATCTCCTCCTCTTGAAGCCAGAAGGAGACTGGCTGATGTGGCAAAATCAAGTGCATATCTAAACACCCAGGGCAAGGAGAAAAATCCATCTGTGCCAACTTTGCTGAAGAAGAGAACAGAGAACTTCAAGCCTCGATTAAAAGTGCAGACCAGAATGTTCAGGAGACAGTAAATGAAGTGACTGAACCTTGTCAAGAAGAAGAAATGGAGCTTCTTGGAATGTTACCTGTGAAGGAAGACCATGACTCGGAACGAGAGGAGCACTCAAAACAAGTGACAAGATGAGCCGTGCAGATAAAGAACAGGACACCTGCAGAAAGTGATTCAAAGACTTTGGAGAAAAGCTGCAAAGAAGCATTTCTTCTTCTCAAAGCCAGATTCTGCCCCTTGAGCTGAAAAGCTCTTGCTCATGGGTTGAGAATTTGGGAGGCTGACAGAAACCTCATCACCTCCAGACAGTAAGTTGCAGACCTGAGAACAAGAGTCACTGAAACAGTGGTTAAAGTGAAGCTTCTAAAAGTGGATTTGATAGTCCAGGCAGAGCATCCAACAGAGAACATTGCTCTCTGCTCCCTGGGCATGGGGGTGGGGCTTCCTCTGAGACAGAAGGATTTACTCCCCTCTCTTGAGAACCTCCTCTTGGCCACCATGATTTTCTCCTCTTCCCTCCTCCTGCTGCTCCTCTCCTCCATTCATCCCCAAATCCCATATTTCCAGTAGAAGAGGACTTCCACCCTCCAGGAAGGCTAGATGGACCACCGCCTACCCCACATCGGGCTCCTGCCCAGGTTCTATGCTTTTCCTTGTCCTCTCTGTGGGCCCTGCTCTTCCCCTGGGCTCCCTCATCTAAAAATAAGAGTGAGTCACTTCCCAGGGTCACTGAGCCTCCACATGGCCCTACTAGTCTAAACCAAAAAGCACCGAAAAGGCTGTGTGACACTTTGTTTCCTAAAATATTGTTAGATTATTTACATTTATTTTTAGTTTAGAAAACTTTTAAAACAGTAACTGTACTTTTGTTCAACTTGCATGTTGATTGTATTATAAATTTTAGGACGGTTTTAGAAAATAGAGATCTTTTAAGTTGCTCCCATTATAATAAGTTCTTGGGAAATATAAGCAGTAAATTCTCATTTAGTGATTCATCCTAGTACTCCCTAAAAAATCTATAGCACTTACCTATCGCAGTTCAGCGATGAGGGACATTCAAAATAGCAAAGACAGCATCCCTCTGTTAATATTTCTGTGGTCCACAGTGATGAAAAGGTGGAAGTTATTTGTTGGTCTCAATGAATTATGATTGATCTTTTAAAAATTAGTGTTGGGGGCACCTGGGTGGCTCAGTCAGTTAAGTGTCCGACTCTTGATTTCAACTTAGGTCATGATCTCAGGGTTGTAAGATGGAGCCCCAGGTTGGGCTCCACACTGGGTATGGGGCCTGCTTAAGATTCTCTCTGCCACTTCCCCCGCCACACTCAGATTCTCCCTCCCTCACTCCCTCTCCCCTCTCTAAAAAAATTAAAAAATTATAAAATAAAAAATAAAAATTAATGTTGGACATTAGATCCTGACATATCCCCCAAACATTTCTTCCTATAATTGTGACCTGACTTCTGAAGGACATCCTAGGGAAAACATCACAGCCAGAAGATTGCTCCACAATCACCAAATTCACATCTTTACCCTTCTTTTATTGGATATCTATAAAAATATTACAGCAGACCCCCAAATATATATTTCATTATATATAAATTATATGGATGTAGTTCTCTACTAATATGTTCATTGTAAAGCAAACAGAAAACAGACTTTTTGAAAAGATGCCATAAAATTTTTAAAATATTTCCAATATATTTAAAACTAGTTAATTATGCAAATTTTGTTCTCATTAAAATACTGTCTGTTATATTTTTAGTGAGAAGAATGTGGTAGAATTTAAATCATTTTTCTAAAACTTTAGTATTATACTTTGAGATACATTAAATATCTCAAATATCAAACTTTTGATATCATTGACAAGAAGTAAGTCCAAATTACTGAAAGCCTAGAGAATCTGGAAGTTTTAAGTCAATTTCTTATCTGATCCAATCAGAACTTTCATTGTTCTTCATAATGATACTGATGGAGAGACTGTTCCAGGTGCAGAAGGGTGGGTTCTGCTTTTCTTGCTGTTGTCCTGGCAAAATTACTGTTGTCTTTAATCTATGCATTTCTTTGCAGGAATCTTTAAGTTATTCATCCGTCCTGTAAAGGTTAATTTGGTTCAAACTATTTAATACATACATGGTAATGGGGCATGGGTAGATTGCAGAACATTACAGTATGCTGACAGCTCACAAACCAGTGAGGAAGCCACTGCCAAAACCTCTGCATGATGAACCTGCCCCTTCTTTCAGTACAGTGCCAAGGAGTGAGTACCTGACATAGGGCACCAGTCACTATCCACCATGCAGGCAGTGTGAGCACCTGACCTAGGGCGCCAGTCACTATCCACCATACGGGAGGAGTGAGCACCTGACCTAGAGCACCAGTCACTCTCCACCATACGGGAGGAGTGAGCGCCTGACATAGAGCACCAGTCACTCTCCACCATAAGGGAGGTGTGAGCGCCTGACATAGAGCACCAGTCACTCTCCACCATAAGGGAGGTGTGAGCGCCTGACATAGAGCACCAGTCACTCTCCACCATATGGAAGGAGTGAGCACCTGGCCTAGAGCACCGGTCACTCTCCACCATATGGGAGGTGTGAGCACCTGACCTAGAGCACCAGTCACTATCCACCATATGGGAGGTGTGAGCGCCTGACATAGAGCACCAGTCATTATCCACCATATGGGAGGTGTGAGCACCTGACCTAGAGCACCAGTCACTCTCCACCATATGGGAGGAGTGAACACCTGACCTAGAGCACTGGTCACTCTCCACCATATGGGAAGTGTGAGTGCCTGACCTAGAGCACCGGTCACTCTCCACCATATGAGAGGTGTGAGCACCTGACCTAGAGCACCAGTCACTATCTACCATATGGGAGGTGTGAGCACCCACCTGACCTAGAGCACCAGTCACTACCCACCAAAAAGGAGGTGTGAACACCTTACATAGAGCACAGGTCACTCTCCACCATATGGGAGGTGTGAACACCTGACCTAGAGCACCGGTCACTCTCTACCGTATGGGAGGTGTGAACACCTGACCTAGAGCTCCAGTCACTACCACCATACAGGAGGTATGAGCACCAGTCACTATCCAGGTAATTTTTAAAGACTAAGTATCAGTACAAGGTTTAACTCTTTTTTTATACCTCGGTGGTTTGTGTGGGGACACCATGTAAAGACCAACCTATTTGTTTTCCAGATGAAGAAAGGCAGGGCACAGAGGAGTGATGACTTGCTCCAGGTCACACAATTAAACATCACAGGATAAGACCATGCTGGACCAAACACCCAGTGTTCTCCCCACATTACCACAATGCCTCAAACTTCTGGCCTCTCTGTCCCTGGCCCTGTTTGAGACCCCTTAATTCCCATCAAAAACCATGAATGCTCCAAAATTAAAGCAGCAACTTTATGCATGACAGTAGATGGGTAGATGAGAGCCAGTTTATCTAGCAGAAAAGGTGATCTGGAAGGTATCGTTTTTTATCACTGTGGGATTAATGTTAAGTCCCAGAGATTCACCCCCATCTTTGTTTCTCATGTGTAATCACCCTGAGTCAGTAACAGTAGTCCTAGTGAAGGGAAGTTACAACATACTGAATTAGAGCCTACTGAAAAGTGTAAGTTGTAATTGATATTGAGTATGAACATGGTAACCACAAGCTAACGATGGACTTTTATGCTAATAAGTCAATCAGGAAAAACACTGAGATGTAAGCTGAGGAAGGGTGAATCTAAGGTTTTGGAGAAATAAGGAACTTATTAGAAATACATTTTTTTTAAAATGGATCACAGAATGATAGACAATGAAGCCAGCTGTGTCATTGACATCTCTCAAGCTTACATGAGGTTGCCACAACAGGCCTGATGAGCATATTCCATTGAGACCAGTGGTACCCAGGAGAGGCAGGGAAGAGAGTGACTACCTAGAACAGTGTTCACCATTGTCAGATTTTACAGATAATGAAAATTCTAAAAGGTTGGGACTCCATATGGGACTGTCTATTTTTTAAATCATTCAAATAAGGACATAACAATTAAGGGATAAACGAATAAATTTAAGACTTAGTGATGTTTAACTGAAAAAAAAATCCTACAAATTTGAGATAAAATGTAATTTGTTTTCCACTGCTTTTATTACCTAAATTGCAAAAAGAATTGAATATAAATACATAAAAATGTAAACTACATATGGAGAGCATGATACATAAAATTAAGCGACATGTGACAAGTTGCGATATTTTTGCAAATATTTTCCTTAGGGGTTAATGTTTTTAAAATGTAGAATACATTACAAAGCAATATAAAAAATATTAACAGCCAGTGGAAATATGGGCAAAGTTCTTGAATGGAAAAAATCACAGAAATTAAAATATCACTGAAAATTAAATGTTTCCATTCATCAGAAAAGAAAAGTCCGCCATTTTGAAAAGGACATTTTAATGCCAAAAAGATAATCTCTCAATCTCAAAGGGTAAAGAGCAGTCCTTTAAATATGCATAGCTTTATGAAAACTCGCCACTCTTGTTATTTTTCTCATTTCACCATGAACCAACTACTCAAACCAGTATATGTATGCACCAGTATTTGAGCCACTGACCCAGAAAATTCTGAGTACGTAGCTAAGCCTGTGCAAATTGTTGGAGGGGCCTAATCTGCATAAACACCCAGGGATTGCTGGGATATCAGCGGAGGCCATCAAGGATGCATTTATCTGATGGCCCTGGAGCCTCCAGAGAGAAAGAGCAAAAAGACTTTGGGGCTACCTGACTGGCTCCTGGTCCCTGGAATGAAGAGACTCAACATAAAATCACTGGGTTTGGGGGGGGAGGGGTCAGTCTATGAACATGGGTGGGGCAGGAAAATGTTCCACCCTGAGGCTTGATCTATAGGATGCAGGGGGCTGACACCCAGATCACATGTGTTCAAAATTCTTCAACAAGGAGGGCTGATGGTACAAGACTAGCTTTGTGGCACTTGCACGTTCTAATCACTAAGAATTGAGGCCATCTAGATAAACAATGACAACCCCTGAGAACTGCCAGTGGCTACAGCCATGGCTGCAGCGGCTGACACATGGCAGAGCACAGGGTGTCTGGCATCGTGACTGAATCAGATAGGATCCTTGCACAAGGACCTTGCAGAAGACCCCTCCACTTCTCTGAACACAATGTGCCCACCTGGGGTAACTGAGAACCCTCAAAGGTGTGCAGCTCACAAAGCAGAAGCAGTAGGCCCACCTCCTTCCTTCCTGGGGCCTCCCAGGGACGACCCCCCCCTCCCCCGCCACCACCCAGGCTCCACCTCACAGAGGAGGCTGCATCTTTATCTGCAGATGTTGTCGAATTGGCGTAACCTGGATCTGCATTTCTCCACTGACTTCCTCCTTAGAGCCCCAGACCATGTAGAGTCCTATCCTCTCGTTACAGCAGTGAGAAATCTGGCAAAACAGAGGAAGGCTTCTGAACCCGGAGTTACCGCTTGCATGTATCAGACATTCACGTGTGTCAAGCCCTTCTTACACCACTTGGTGTGGATCATCTCATTCCATTCTCACCGCACTGTTCCAAGCTATTTGCTGTCCCCATTTTGCAGTGGAAGACATCGAGGCTGGAGGAGCTTGGAGAACACCCGTAAGGTCGCATAGTAAGTGGCAAAGCTGAGATTCAAACCTGGGTCTGTCTACTCCCTGTTTTAGGCACACTATACTCCCAGAAAGAGTATCTGGGCAGAAAGCTAGAAATAACCTGAATACACATCAGAAGAGCAATGACTAAAGACATTATGCAATACCAATAATACATAATTGTATGCAGCTGTTGATAAGAAGTAAGCTAGATTTATAGATGTATTAATCTAGAAACTTTCTGTGTTATGTGGTTAAGCAAGAAAAAAAGAAGCCACAGAAAAAATATTGTATTGTGCCATTTTGTTTGATAGCATTCCTGCACATGTGAATATGTTTGTAGAAGCATAGAAAAGCTATAGAAGCATATAGAGCAAACTCGACATTGAGAGGTGGGGTTGAAGGGAGAGTGACCTTCTAGCTTATCATTTGAATTGTTAGAACAAGAATATTTAATGTAATTTAAAAGAAAGAAGACCCTTGCTTTTGTGTACTTCGAGCACACACTAATAGTTGAGTAAATGTTTGCTGAATTGAATCAAACTGTGCCAACTGAACCCTCCCCATCCACTGGACCCCCACCGGTAAGGCAGGCTGCCCGGAGCAGGAATGTGGAGTCTGTGCTTCCAGAGTAAAGGCTAGGGCACTGATGGGGAGAATGAGCAGCCTTGCCTGCTAAAGCCAGCTCTCCCAACACCCAGGCCTCCACGCTGTTGGGACATGCTGCAATTGATCAGTGGGAAATAACTCCACCTTGATGTTTAACTGACTGCTGGATTTTGCATTTCAGGGCAGCACAATCCTATTTGCAGCCCCATAACCCAATAATGGCCACGCACCCAGCCAAAACTTCTCAATGCAAAAGGGGGCAGCCGAACCTGGTTGGCTGCATTACTGCCTCCTTTTAGAAAAATCACCAGCCGCATGAAATCTTTAGTCTATTAATAGAGATCTCCTGCACTCTGATAATAGCAGCTCAAAAAGAGCGGCGATCTGGATTCTTATGGCTAAAACCAGAGCTTTGTCACAGTAGCTCAGCCCCTGGCTTACCTGGGGCTGCTGACATTGAAAATGTGGAGAGCTTTTGCCTTTCAAAGGCATGAACTTGAAAGTTACCCAGTGTTCCTGTCTGTGGTAACTGTATGAAGGTGTTTGAAAAGCAAGTGAGCATCAAAGACAAATGTGATCGAGATACGTGGCAAGAAAAGCCAAGTATTTCTCCAGGACTTTGAGATGAACTCAGTGCATAATTGGATCCTACCCATCCTCACCAAATCATGACTTTTTTTTATAGGTAGGTAAAGAGGGACCCAAGTAACCCAGCAACCTTCACAGAAAGTCACACGGCGGCCAAGGCCACATCTTAAGACCACCCTCACCACAGGTGTAGACTCTCCATCCTAAACCTATACCATCCTGGCCCCTCCTTCCCAACAAGCAAGGAGGAATCAATTTGATAGTGAGCTTCACTTGCCTTGCTGACACGGTGGTATCTGGGACTGATCCCTGGATTTCCTGTAAGTGAAATTTAACAGGCTTAACACCCCCCCCCCGACAGGATTTAGAAAGGACCCATAAGTCTGTGAGCTTAGAGAAGGTGTAGATTAAAACACATTATGTTACTATAGGAATAAAAAAAAATCATTTTCTATGGCCATATAGCACTTTATGGTTTTGAAAGCATTTTTCAGGTTGAACCTCATAAACCTCATACACAGTGCCCCTCCCCTAGAGGGGTAGGTGGGACTGGCCTAATCATCCCTGCTTAATACATGACAACACTCTCACACAGCTGGGAACAGAATCAAGACTAAGGACCCTTCTGTTCTCCAGCCCCATGCTCTTTCTGCAGGACTTAAAGAGCAAAGTGAAGAAAACCTCTCTAGAGATGCTCTACCTGTGACACCTTTGCCTTGCCCAAGAGTGAATAATTCCACCAGCCACAGCAATCCAGCACCGAATTGGGTGCTTTTCCTAAGGGCCAATCCTGCCTTTTCATCATGGATTCATTGTAAACCTTCAGCCCATGTGGAAATCTCAGCTGGAATGTGAGTTATTAAAAAAAAAAAAAAAAAGATGGAAATTCACCGATGTTCACCGTCCCCCCAAAACATACCCCCACCCCACCCCACACTCAGCCCCATCACACCTGAACACCTGCTTCTATATATCAGTGTCTGGAAACAGCTCCTGCCATCAGCTGAATTTTCTGGGAAGTTCCTTCCATAACTTGATATATCAGCCATGTGCCACTATGAAAGGGAAAAAAAAAATGCCCATGAAACTGTGGAGAATCTGGAAGTGGTGCCATTTTATGGTGTGTGTGTGTGTGAGAGAGAGAGAGATTTTAAATAGCTTTTACTCCCTAATTTCATGTTGCTTGGGGTTATGTTAAAATTAGTATATCCAGGAAATAGCAGCGAGGAAAGGTGGCCCAGAAACCTTTTTAGATAGCAAGGAGAACGCTGCCCTGCTTTTAATTTTGTGCATGTGGATAAACTACAAAGTGAACGGTAATTGATGAAAACTTCATTTCCCTACTATCTTTTTTTGCTTGTGCCTGGTAGCCCTCAGTGAGTGGGGCTGATGTAGGGGCCTCTGGGGCACCGCACCTTCAGCCTTCTTTCTAAGTTACATTGTCCTTGCTTCCTCACCTGTTCCAAATGGGTTTTTCGTGCCTGGACCTCAAGAACTGAGTTCATCATGCACTTCAGGTCAAGACAGATGGTCATCATTGCTGTGCGCAAGGTCCCCCATTTTTCTTTTCATCTCCCCTCTCCTGGCTCCCACCTATAGGGACCCACTGAAATATCCTTGTACACACAACCCTCTGTTTTACAAGAGTGGTATCATGTTATGCATCCCACTTTTTCACTCAGCTCTGTTTTTTTTACAATCTTGTCCTAATCTAGTTCCTGGTTTCTGACGACCACAGGGTGTTCCACTATATTCACCTACCATATCCTGGCTCTTCCACTTACTAGCTGTGTGACCTTGGGCAAATTCCTTAACTGCTCTGAGCCTCAGGTTCCAAACATACAAAATGAGATACTAAGAGTAAATATCTTTGGGTTATGAGAATTAAATGGGTTTTTGGTGTATCTGAAGAGCTTTGAAACATGCTTGACACATAGCAACTGCTTAAAAAAAAAGCTAGCTAATAATAATATTACTAACTAGTTCCCCATTCCACCAGTGTAGGGTGTGTTGATGAGGCAGCTCTCTGATACCATAAACAATGCTTTAAAGGCCATCCTTATTCATGTTTTCTCCTAGAATTGCTCATGAATGTCTCTGGGGCACATAAGAGAGGGATTCCCGAATTATGGAATAATTTCACAAAGCAATGCGAGGACATGGATGTGGCAATGGACAGCTCTCCAGGATGTCCAGTTTTACACTCCCACCAGCTATCGTGAGAGTCCTCATTCCCCACATCCTCTCCAGTACTTTGTAGCACCTCACTTTCCGATGGTTGCTGATGTGATGGGTGGAAAGTGGCATCTTGCTCTGTTTTGCTTGTCCTTAATCACCAGTGAGGTTGGGCATCTCTTCCTGTATTTGTTAGCGTCCTGTGATTTCATACATTTTGACTAATTTTCTAAAAAGTTTCCTATCTTTTCCTTCCTGATTTGTGGTAGTTCCTGGCACATTCCAGAAATTGATTCCTTTTCATTTTAAAAATAACAAATATCTTCAAGTCTATCACCAATCTGTCACGTTCATCTATGGTGTCATTTACTGAATAGAAATTCTTAATGTGACCACGTCTACCAATTTCTTCCCTTATGATCTGTGTTATTTGCATATTGCTTAAGAACCTTTTTCCACCCCAAGTCACACACAGACACACACACACAAAATTTTTTCTTCACCTTAATATCACAATTTTACCTTTCACATTTAGGTCTACAATCCATTTGGATCCATTAAGTCTACAATTCATTTAGAGTTTATTTTTGTATGTGATAGAAGTTAGAAATCTGAATTTTCTTAATAATATATATAATTATTTCATACACATTTTCAAATCATTTGTTAAGCTAGTCCCAAAATTCTTTCTTAATTCTTGCTGGAATTTCATTGAATTTATGGATTAGTTTGCAGAGAGTTTACATTTTCAGCATTAAGTCATGAACATGGTATACCTCTCTAGTTATCTAAGTCTTATAATGATCTTTAACAAAATTTAAAGTTTTTGTCCTCAAAGGTCTTATACATTCTTTGATAGACACTTTTCTAGGTGCTTCATAATTTTTGTTGCCTCTGAAAATATTTTTTTCCTATCTGATATTCTAGTTGGTTATAAAAGAACACTATTGACTTCTGTAAGTTGGCCTCATATCCAATAACTCTGCTGACATTTCTTATTAGTTCTAATAGCCTGTCTCTTGATTCTGTTGGGTTTCCCAGGTAGGTTATCCAAGCACTTGCAAATGACTTTTTGTTCTTCTCTATCCTTACTCTTTTTATCATTTTTCATGCATTATCACATTGGCCAGGATCTTCAGTAGTAAACTGAATGGTAACAGTGCTTTGTAAGCATCTTGTCCTGTTTCAGATTTTCAAATAATTAGTAGTTTCTCTGTTAATATATATGTCTGCAGTAAATTCTTGGTATATAGCCTTTATCAAATTAAACAAGTTTGACTTCTAGTTTTATGGCCATTTACTTTGAAGGCCTTTATGATTTTTAGTCATCCTTGCATTTCTGGAGTAAATCTGCTTGTCCATTATGCATTTTTAAGTACACTCTTGGATTGAGTGAGTTGATATTTTGTGAGGAAATCCAAATGAAATAGGGCCATAACTTTCTTTAATTTTGTTGTATTTATCTGATCTTGGAGCCAAGGGTATATACTAGCATCATAAAAGTAAATCAGGTGGAGTTCTTCCTTGTTCAATTTTCTGAAATAACTTGTATAAGAGAGATTCTTGGTTCTTTGTCTATAAAGCTCTAGATCCTTAAGAGTGATAGGGATGATTTTGATTACTTTTCAATTCTTTTAGTGGCTCTTTTTCAAATTTTCTATTTTTTGTGTACATGTAAGCATATATATATGTATGTATATATGTATGTATGTATATGTATATATAAAATTTACAACACATCCGATTCATTTAAATTTTCTAAATGTTGGCTTTCTAATTCACAATATTCTTTTGACATTTTTAATCAATTGCTTAGGCAGTTATTTTCCCTTTCTAAGCTCTCATTTTGTTCACATGTCATTTATTTTTAATTATTTTCACCAGAGATTTGCTTTACAGAGAATGAGCACTAGTTTTGTTAATCATTTTTATTGTTGCTGTTCTCTATTTCATTTATTTATGTCTTTGACTTTATTATTTTATTTTATATTATTTGTATCTTGTAATTCTGTTGCTTTTTTTTCTTAATACCTGAATTGAATGCTTGACTCATGTTTTCAGTTTTTCTGTTTGGGTGATAAATGCATTATTTAAAGCTACACATTTTCCTCTAAGTATTGCTTTAGCTATGTCTCTCAAATTTCAACTCATAGTACTTTCATTATTGTTCATCACTATTTTGTATTCTTTTATATGGATTCCTCTTTAAATAGGAATTATTTCCACATTTTTAAAGCTACATCTTTATTAGTAATTTCCAATTTCATGGCACTATGATCAGAGGACAGTCTCTCTACATCCGCCCAACCATGTTAGCATCTTCCATTGTTATAATATTAATTGCTATGGCTAGCCCTCTATATTATAAGGTCTTTTTAACACTTTGAAAATATTATTCTGTCTTTGTCTTGAAACCAGAGTTCCTGTTGAGAAGATGGATGTCAATTTAATTCTTATTCTTCTGTAGGTTATTTTTTTCTCTCTGAAAGTTTTGACGTTCTTAAATTTCACCATTGATATGTTTAGTGATGATTTATTAATTTTTATATTTCCACTATTCTAAATAAATTGTCCAGTTCTTTATAACTGCTTGTTTCTACTTCAGGCTTATAACATCCTTTTATATTTCCTTGAAGGTATAATGTTTATTTTAAATTCTTGTTCACTTGCTACACTAATTCTGCCCATTCCAGCATAGTGTACTCAATGTGTTAAACCTTTTCCTCTAGTGATTATTCTCTTTGGACATCTGACAATTTCCCCTGGAGGTTAGTATTTCCTTAAGACTATCAACTATTTAGGCAAGTAATATAAACTCAGGGAAGAAATGGGATCCTTGTGTCCCTGCTGGTGAACTGGAGGGAGGAGAGTCTTGCTTCAGGGCACGAAGCCTCTGGCAGGACAGTCTGGGCTCAGACTGCTCCTTCCCAACCCAGCCAGGAGACCCTGCCCCTAGAGGAACCCCCCTGGGCACTTCTCTTTTTAAGAGTTCCTTCTTCCTTTGACTGATTGCTTAGCCCACTACCCTCTATGACTGGGGAGGAGAGATGGCTACTCTCAGGGAGGATTAACAACCACCTTTACCTTTTCCTTTCACACTAGCCTAGTCTGGCTTATCTCGGTCCTAATGGTAACTTCTCTTCTCTGGCTGACACTGGGTGGGGTGTGCTGTTTTTACACTTTGTGGCAAAGCCGAAGGCAATGATCCAGCCAGGGCAACAATGGCGAGAGAATGTGACTCATCTAAAAGTGGTATCAGTGGCATCTGACCTACCTCCTTTTTAACCATCAATACCAACTCCTCCCTCACTGACAGCCAATTTCCTGATATCTCCCCCAGAATTTCTTAGACCCCCTCACCTCCCCCTGGCTTCTCCAGCACCTCCAGATTGGTTTTGGATAGGGGGCCAGCATCTATCCTGCTTGACCATTTCTTTTGGGAATGGAATGGTTTCTTTCCACCTACTGATTCAGTGTTCCTGCTCTATTTCTGATCCATCTCCATACTTTCACCACCTTACTTTGTGGCTGAATTACTTTAAACAAAACAAAACAAAAAACAAAGAAGAATTATTCCTGGAATTAGAAACCAATTAGGATCATATGAGCAATCTATAAAGATGAGAGCCTAGAATGGAAGGCCATCTAGGCCTTGAGGCCTGCAGACCCTTTGTCAGAAAAGTCCTTCTCACCCTTTCTATGGCCACTCCCCAGCCCCGCACAGTCCCCTGAGCAGTTTCCCTCCCTTCAGCCCTTCCTACCTCCCTGCTTCCAGGTCTTTCTTTCAGGAATCTCAAGTGCTCTCCATTGTCTTGGGATTAGGTACAGATGCATGTCACCTCCTTCATATCCTGATCCTATTTCCATCTTTCCCCTGGGCTGTACCATATATTGGTTTGAACATTATTTCAAAGCCTTTCCCTTCTGCACCAACAAGATGGTAAGGTCTGTGAGAGCAGCTCTTACTCTGCAGTTGGCCAATATGTTGGATGACCGAATCATAATCCAAAAACATCTCAACAAACTGGGGTGATGATGGGCTGACCTTTGCTTTCTTCAAGATGGAAAGTGAAACCAAAGGAAACTAGGAGCCCCATCTGGTAGTGGGGCCTACCATGAACATCCCTGTTGCCTCTGCCACCATGATCATCTCAGCTATGTTAGGCCCTTGCCCAAAGCCCCTTTCAACCTGGGCCTTCTGCTTCTGCTGGGAACCCTTCTCTGAAACCCTGAGGATGCCACATCCCTTTGCAACCCATGCTAGGGACACCTACCCCATAGGCTGTGAAGGAAGCTTCTGCATTCTTTAAACTCTGCAGCCCATTCCAGACTCTTCTGACCTTACATCAAAATTCCTGCTCCTGTAATGCCCACACAACCTGACAAGAGCATTCTCTATCCCTCCTGGTTGTTGCCAGCCAACAACCTATTGCTCACTCTCATTTCTCCTGGTTGCTTCCCAAGTACATCAATATGCTCCAGCATCCCTCTTCTGCCCCCAACCCCAGCGAGCTCCTCTGAGTGCAACCCCATGCCTCACTTTCTCCTGAGAGACAAGCTTTTTGACCGATCACATAGACTGCTCACTCACCCCTATTTGCTACACAACTGTTGGCTCAGACCGTCCAGGGAAATGGTTTTTGCCAATGTCACTGGTAACCTTGACTGTGGTCATTTAACATGTTTCAGCCCTAATCTTGCCTGAGTACAAGCAAGATACTATGCATCTCTACTCCTTGAAGCTTGACCTTTCTTTGACCTCCCAACCTTTAAATAGGAGTGCTCCCCAAATCCCAAACTCAGTCCTGCCCCTCTCTGATTCCTTGATCCTGAACTCCCAAGCTCCCCACCATGGCAAATGACCTCAGATTCGGAGGCCTCTGCCTTGTGGAGCCTTGCTGAGTCATCGTCGTTCCCTAGGCCCCACATTCAATTGGCCGCCAAGAGCTAGCATTTCTACCTTCATGCCCCTCTCTGATATCCACCCCTTCTCTCTGTGCCCACGGTCACTGCTTTGATCAGGCCCCCTCCTTGTCAAGCTGAACCACTGCCGTGACTTCAAAACTGGTCCCTCTGCCTCCAGTCTTACATTCTCTGACATGTAGGCAAAGGGATATTTCTAGAACAAAAATCGATGTCAGTCCTTTGTTTAAGGCCACCCACTGATGTTAAAATCATATCTAAATTCCTTCACATGATGCACAGGGCCCTGCAAGACTGGACATTCATAGTCTTGAAGGCCTCAAGGCTCTCTGACTCATTTCATCCCTCAAAAGTCAGACAGCCCCACTTCCAGGACACTCCTTGGCTAAGAGCTCTTCCCTCATGCTCCAGGAGGCCACCCAGGCTCCCCACTTTCCAGTGCTTCTGATGTTATGTTAGATCGTCTGCTCCATGAGGCTATAAAGTCCTTGTTTTTTGCTTCTGTGTTTTTCCATGCATATTACTGTGCCTGAGCCCTAGCAATTGCTCCAGTAATATTAGGTAGATGGGTGGATGGATGAATGAATGCTCTATCCTGCCTCAAGTATATTATACTATGGCTAGTTCCTGGTGCCAGACTGGAAAGGTTTAGATAATGTCAACCAGTGCAATGAAGTGACTTAAAACTATGTCACTTGACAAATTTAAAAGGGTAGGGAATAGGGTAAGGGAAAGGGACCTAATGTTTATTGGGTAGTTACTGATGGCTTCCTGGTGGGCACTTTTGAAAAATGTTATCTCATTCAAACTCCATAAGAATAATCTGAAATCAATGCTATTTTCATTTTATAGATTGAGAAATAAAACATAGAAAAATTAACTTGACTGAGGCTACCCAACTAAGTGGCAAAGCCCAAATTTAAACACAGGTCTCTGTCTGACTCTAAAACCCATGCTCTCTCCATGATAGTTTTGCCTAATAACTACTGGTAACAGTGAAGGTCAGAATGCAGGGGGAGGAAGACTACTGTCTTGGTCCTGGTGAGAGATGAGAATGTGGAGATGGTGAGATGGACATGGATTTTAGAGGCTCCTGTGAGGAGCATTACACAACCTGATGTCCAGAAGAGACCAGAAGAGTGAGTGTGATTTCTGGGGCAAGTGAATGGACAAAGGTGTCACTGCAGAGAGAGATTTTGCAGGGAGGCAGATTCCTGCTCTCTGCAAGGAAGGGCTTCCGGGCCAGGAGGAAAAGGGCTGCTTGCAGAAGTGCAGAAGTTCTTTGCCCCTTGGCAACGATGGCGGACAGTGAGGTCCCTGCAAGTCCAGGGTCTGATTCACTCCAACAGGTGTTGAATGGGCAACAAAAACAATGCTTCCTCTTTAGCTTGTCCTCAACCTACATAAAGGTAACAAGGATGGTGGGGGTGTGGGGTGGAGGTGATTAATGCAGTTGGAGAGGATGGATGAATTTCAAAGAACTACCAGAGCTCAGGAAAATCTGGCCATGACTTCTCCTTTGCATGTATTGTGTGTCTGGCACCAACAACATGCTTTATATCATCTGGCTTTGTGCTTGGAAGGAAACATATGAACTTTCAAATTAGCTTCCTTTAAATTCAATCAAATAAACTTATTTGGTTAAAATGGAATGTTTTGGAACAGCTTCTAGGGTTTTTGTTTCTGCTGTTATTTTTTTTTTTAAGCAATCAAATTGCCCTTCTTTGCCACCTTGCATTTTGATGGTCTGATGTCTGGGATCCATGGACAGTGTGACTTGGCCCTGGTCCTCCCATCAATTTGGTTTGAGATAATAGTAGGTGGCCAGTTGATTTCCAGGTAAGACAACCAGGGACCTATTCCTCCAGTTTTCCTTTCTTATTTCAATTCTGGAGAGGCATTCCCCCTAAGGCAGTGGGATATTTGTCCAGTGACCTGTGGGAGACAGCAGCTTTTGCTCATATTATAATGGAAGATAAGGGAGAGAATGGCTGTGGTCCAAACCCCTGAACCTCAGCCTAGCCTCTGACACCTCAGAGGCCTTTGGGAGAAATATAGAGCCACCAAAGAAAAGCAAGTTAGAAATGAGCTTGGCAATCATCGAACCTTCCTCCCTCATTTTACAGGTGAGGAAACCAAAGCCCCAGGAGCTAAAGAGAGTGCTGGTGGTGGGCTGCTACATAACTCCAGACCCCCAGCTCAGACCCTGTTTCCCCACAGCCCCACCTGATCCTCTGCCCCCAAAGAACTGGGAAACTCAGGAACTGGAAGAGAATGCACTAAGGACGGACACCACATTGTCCTGAGCAAGCACGTACCCCAGCAGCAGGCTAGCAAGTGGTGGCATTTCCCTGCAGAGGCACAGAGAGATCATGCAAACTCCCCTCAGCAGCATTCTTGGCCTGTGTCCTCTTGGTTACTGCACTGAGTTCTTTGTGAGGGTAATGGCTCTGCTCTCACATAAGTCTGCCTGACAACTTGCTCTTTCAAATGTAAGAAAAAAATTAAACACTGTCATTTAAGTATTGTGCTTTCAAAGTGCCTGCTTCCCAGAAATGGCAGTTCAGGGGGATGGGGACCATGGATTGGGGCTCAATAGCATATCTTTTCTGTCCCCAGGGGCACGTTTCAGGCTCTTATGCCTGAATGTTTTCCAAAGTGGAAGAAACAGCAGCTTTGGAGCAATAGGGGTATGAAACCACCACATCATACGCATCTAGCCCAGACCAGTTAACGTGAAAAATTGCCTAAAGCCTGGCCTCCCACTGCCCTGGCACCTGCTTTCTGAAGATGGAGGAGTGGAACAAACAGACATGAGCTCAGGGATCCTCTCTGGGCAGGGTAGGGAGGGCTGGGGGTCAAGCTCTTTAGGGGGAGGGGTGTCCCCTCAGGTGAAGCCCAGACTACCACAGGTTTCCATCGCCAGAGGAAGCCTGGACCCGCGGCTTGCAGGGTGTCTGTCCAGCCTTCCGCACCACCAGAGAAAATGACACCGGAGGTTGCCGAAACTGGACTCTCCATCCTGCAAGACCGGATGCGGAAAGTCAATGTCTGCTCTTTGATGCTAACAGTCTATTGAAATGGACCTATGCCTTTCTCCATCTTTTTTGCACAATTATGTTTTTAAGCTAAATTTAAGACACCGAGGAGGAGGAGTGGGAGGGCTCGCTATTGGTAGGATGAGGAGAATGCCTTAGATGTTCCTTGTCCTTTACAAAGCTTATTCACAATATCTCATCCCCACAATGACATGCCTGACTCTGGATATGGTTTTTACCATTAGAATTTCAGCTTTTTTTAAATTTTTTATTTCTTTTAAAACATTTTATTTATTTATTTGAGAGAAAGACAGAGAAAGTGAGAGAGAGCACAAGTGGGGTGAGGGGCAGAGGGAGAAGCAGACTCCCCACTGAGCAGAGAGCCCGACGTGGGGCTTGATCCCAGGACCCTGGGACCACGACCTGAGCCGAAGGCAAACGCTCAACCGACTGAGCCACCCAGGCGCCCCCAGCTTTTTTTTTAAAGCATTGGCGCAGTAGACCCTGTTATCCCAAAACCAGACCCTCACCACTCCACCCACAACTGAGATGCCCTCTACCTTCACTGAAGTCCCAACTACCACTCCTGCTTTATCCCAGCTGTGCTGTGAAGTAGGTGAGTTTTTGAGTTAAGCCTCAGTTCCAGAAATTGACTGGCCAACTGAACATGAATGGAATCCACTGAGAGGAGATGGGGCAGCTCACAGCACTGACTAGAAGGCACAGAAGAAAGGCAGCAACTTCACGTTGCAAGGAGAGTCTAGTCTGGGCCCTCTGAGGCCACCTCCACTGTCAGTGTCACTGTTACTCCATGGCCTCTACTGGAAGGATTCTCAACTGTGCCTCTGCCTCCACGTTATTCTCAAGGTACAAAGACCCAGGCAGGAACATCTCTCTCCCTCGCTGCCAGGGGCCAGTCACAGTATACAGCTTTTTCAGTTTCCCAGTGGGGGATAGACCTTCCCTCCCACAAAGGCTCATCCAGTAGAAGATTTCCCAAAACAAGAAGGTAGTTCATATGCTGTCCAGCCAAAAAAAAAAAAAAAAAAGACATCTGCACAGTAGGACAGCTGTCATCCCCATTTCCCAAATGAGCAAAGCAAGGCTCACAGCCTCATGACTTTAAGTGACTAGCTCATTGTCACGTAGCCACTAAGAAATGTCAAGCTTCCTAAGGGTGACTGTGCTTTGCTCACAAATGAGGACATACTGTCTGGAGAGAGAAGGCTTTGAGTTTGCAGTCTTGCTTTGATAGATCCTACCCACCTTTGAGTCTGACAACAGTGCTCTGTAGGTTGAGAAAATCCCATACAAAGGCAGTACTTCGATGAGGGCAAATAGCTTGGTACAGCCCAGACCCAGGTTCTAAGCCTTCCTCTCTCTCTCCCTACCCATTTCTTTGATCTTTCTCTGCTCCTTCTGGCCCAACTGGCAAAATACCCATAGCAGGACAAGCCCAGGGAACACAAGTTCATTCTGGAACTTGGAGTAGAATGTGAGGCAGAGCAGTGGAGGGTCTGGAGAGTTAGCAGGAGTCTTGTGATAAGATGTCTGGGCTTTATCCTGAGGCTGTTGGGAGCCTTGGCAGGGTTTTCAGCAAGAGAGAGATCTGAAAAACATTTTAGGTATAGGGGAGTGGGTAGGAAAGAATAAAGAGTGGGTATGGAGAGACAATTAGTAGGCTGATATGGTAGACAGGTGGCCAGAATGGGGATGGAGAGAAGTGGCAGGGGGGATTCACGAAATATTAAACAGACGGAATCCAAAGGTCTTGGTGTTTGAGTAAACATAGTGTGGGTAGGGAGAGAGCAAAAGGGAAAAGTCAAATTGCTCAGGCAACCGGGTGGTTGGTGGGGCCATTCTCCAAGAGAGAGAACACTGGTGGATGAGCAGGCAAAAGTAAGACATGAGACTCCAGGGGCTAAGGACCCAGGCAGGAGGTTTTGAAGCGAAAAGCTCAAATACAGCCTCTTGGTTGGTCAGTGTGGATCACGCCCCCTCCCGCCTCCCTGGTCCTGTATCTGAAGGCTGCGACCAATCCGCTTCGGCACTCCTCAGCGAACACTGAAAGGCAAGTAAACCAAGCAAAGTGAAAATCCCTTGCAGGTAGCAACGCTATATGCTCAGAGACCTGGGATCTCCTGTCAGCTCTGCAGTGAACTAGTTTAATGACCTTGAGCAAATCACTTGTCTTCCATGGGTCTTGGTTTCCTGACCATCACTAACATTCCAGGGTTTATGGCTGAATATTTGAGGAGGTGAAGTGCTATGTAAATGTTTACTGCTAATAACAAATCGTCCACAGAACGTCTGTGTATCGCCTGGGCAACACAACGGCTTTAAAAGTCTTAAGTGGCTCTTGTTCTGATTCATCGCATTCTATGCATTTAACTTCCAGAACAAATTTAGCCCTCAAAATATCTTGGTACATTTTCTACCCACCCCTTAACATTTAACTCCTCCATCTTCCATACCACTTCACCATCTCTGCATCACCTGTTTCCCCAGCACACCCTCATCCTTTTCCTCTTCACACAAGGAGCCCAGCCCTACCCACCCTTCCTCCAGAGAAGACAAAAGCCACCAGGGACACAGCTTCATTGGGTCTGCGCCAGCCACCTCCAGAAAGAGAAACCAGCAGGGCATCTGAACAAAAGGGAGCATGGGCAGGGGACGAAAGGGGAAGTTAGGACCCAGTGAAGGGAGGGGCGAGGGAGTTAGATTTTTTTTTTTTTTTTTTTTTAGTAGGCTTCATGCCCAGCGTGGAGCCCAACATGGGGCTTGAACTCACGATCAAGACCTGAGCTAAGATCAAGAGTCTGATGCTTAACTGACTGACCCACCCAGCTGCCCCAGGAAGTTAGATTCAAAGTTGACAATTAGAGTACCTTCCCCCCACATCTGCTACACACGTACACACACACTGTGAGCTTGAAGTGGCAGGATCTGGGGAAGGTCTCCACAGGATGCCAATTTCAGCAGACATTCCAAACCTCTCCGGTCTTTGGCTAGAGCGCTGGCATCACCAGCAATGGCCTGGAGTTCTGGCTCATCCTATCGCTCACTTGGACCAGCAGCTCATCAAGGAACCAAGGTTGGCACTGTCACACTCAGTTCACGCTACCTTCTTAAAGCAACATTGCCTCTAGAATGTCCAGCACTGCCAAGATCTTAAACACAGGGTTATAGAATGAGCCAGGAAGAGAGGTAGAAGTTCAACAACCCCTCATTCACTGATGACCAAATTTGATGTGCAAGTTTTTGTTCCAACTAGACTTCTTTTAAAACTACTTAGTCTAGTTTCCCTCATCCTGTAACCTATTGGTTTGTTTGATCTTCCTTCCCTGCCTACTTACCCATGTCCCCATAGTAGTTCTTCCATTATAAGGGCTGAGGGGCTTTCAAAGAATTTGCAGTTGAGAAATGGAGAACTCAGAACCATTGGCTTCCTCTCGCTCAGCCATGGGCTCCTTCACACCTGGCTGGGAACTAGGTGAACAAGTCCCTTAGAACAGCAGGTGCCACCATGCTGAGAGCTGATAAGAATAATGATAGAAACGTTTACCGAGCACTTACTTGGCCCCAGGAACTGTTGTAAGTGTCTCACATGCATTAGTTCATTTAATCCTTACAACTACCCTGGGAAGTAGATACTACTCTTATTTTCATTTTACAGATGGGGAAATCAAAGCACAGAGAGGTCAAGTAACTGGCCCCAAGTCCCCTAGCTAGTAAGCAGCAGAACTGGGATTTGAAACCAGGCACACAGCTACAAATAGGGCCTCTTTACAAACAAACCATGCCCAAGGTTGCTCTTGAGGCAAAAGAAGTCAAGTGGGTCGAATTTCCATCTTCTGTTCCCACCTCTCCTCTTTCCAGGTGCTATTTGGAGCCCCTTTAGTGATGGGAAAGGGGATTTTGCAAACCTCACTCAAGTAAAGTGGGGGCAACGGAGTGCAGTGAACGCCTTTGGATGAAACTCAAGCACTGTGCCTGAGATAATTTGAGCTGGGATAAAATCATCAGCCCCTTTTAAATTATGTTATGCTACTTCTCTGGTAAGCAAAGTTCATCCTGCCCTAGGGCCTCTTCCTCAGCCTCCCTAGACATATCCCCCAAATGGAACACTTTGGGTACCCTTCAAAAGCTACTTCCAAAACCCACAGGGGGATGTGAGGGCGATCTGGCTGCGACATCTGTCACCCTATTGATCGCCAGGGTTGATTTGGCTGATCTGGCTGGCTAGGCGGGTGTCCCCTTCCTCCCTCACCACTCCACGTGCGTCCCTCCCGAAGCTGCGCGCTCGGTCGAAGAGGACGACCTTCCCCGATAGAGGAGGACCGTTCTTCGGTCAAGGGTATACGAGTAGCTGCGCTCCCCTGCTAGAACCTCCAAACAAGCTCCCAAAACCCACAGGGACCTTATTTGTTTGTAAATAATGTGAGAACTGGATGCCCTTCTGCATCCCCAGCAGTTCCTTGAATTAGTTTATGTTGCATGACTAGTCTTCTGAAAGGGAATTCCTTTGAGCCTAGCCTCTGAGCATCTGTCCAAATCCCCCAGGCAAGGCAAAGACAAGATTCCCTCTCTCACTCCATTCCTATGCTACTGGCTGACATTTGATTGTAACATCAGCTACTTCACATATCATAAACCACAAGTCCCCTCCCCCAATAAACCTCAGTGCTCCAAAGAAGAGACCCCAAAATTTATGAACTTCGAATCTCTCATTCAGATGTCCTTGGCTTATAAATATCTCTAGACTCCCCATTCAATTACACACCTATGCTCAGGTTCCTAATGGAAGCCATCAAAAACCTGAGAAACTCTGGCTCCACATCAATATAATAGTTCCCTTGGTAAGGTTCCCTTTGCAAAAGAACTGGCTGGTCATTATTATTTGACACCAAAACCCACATACTGTTTGTTCTCTGCCCAAACTCAGATTCCAGTTCTTTGTTCAGGAGGCCAGCCCACCCCATACCTGAGAAAACGTGTCCCAGCTGCAGAGGCCCATCCCTTTCCAGGCAGTACCCCCACCTCTCCAGACCTGGATTCCCATTACCTTGCTTCCTCTTCAAATCCTCTTTACCTCAAACGGTACAACTCGTTTTTCTCCTTCCAATATCTGTCTCCTCCCAACTTGGGGTCCTTTCATGTCTTTCTGAAGGTGATGCCAGAATCAAGGGAAGAAAGCAAGCCAGCAGAAAGCCTTTGCCAGCCTCCGATAATGAGCTCTGTGCTGCCTGCCCCTCTCCCGGCTGCTCACCGAAATTCTTGGTCAGTTCCTTCTAGATCGGCCCCAGCCTCTCACAAACACATTTCTTTCAAACCTCTCGCCACTTGTTCCACGAGTATTTACTGAATGCCCACCTCATGCAAGACACTGTCTTTTGTGCCAGGGAGGATGCCAGGGTATGGAGAAGTGATCCCTGCCTTCCAGAATTTACAGTCTCAATAAGGAGACCTGACCAATAGCAAAAGGAAACGCAAAGCCTAGAGAACCCTTTCCAAATGAGAGGCACGGCCTCTACCCACTGAAGAGGTTGACGAGTGGAGTTAAACCTGGAAGGGCAGGTAGGGTTAGGGTAGGAGAAGGGGAATGGGAAAGAGGCTCTCCATAGGGGACCGTGTGAGCAAAGGCACAAACATGCTGGAGGACAGTTAGTCCACTACTCAGCATGGAATGGCGAAAATAGGGTGGTGGGAGTTTAGAGCAGTTGTACAAAAGGCCAAAGAAGTATATGGGGGTAAGGAGACCTGGGCAGACCGAGGAGGCTTTCGAATGTGAAGCTTAGAAGTGTTTTGCAGACAGGGCCAAGCCCTGCTGAAGCTAACTGCTCACCAAAAAAATCAAAGCCTTTCAGTGACAGGGCCTCCCACTGACAGCCATGGCCCTCTGCCTGAGAATCAACAGCGATTCCAGCTAAGCCAAGCTGACTTAGTGACTTTCAGCCCTGGCCCCAGGCTGAGGTCCAGGCCCGCAGGGAGAGCCACCTGTGTGACTCTGGCAGCCCGCATTTACTCGACAAAGTCTTCTGGAAAGAGCTCGTGCCTCTGCAGCAGACCCAGCTCCTGACCAGTGCTGTCTCAACTAGATGGCAGGCTGTGCTGCCGTATGGGCTTCGATTTCCTCATCTGAACCATGAGGGGTTTAAATAAGATGAGCTAAGTCCCTCCCAGCTTGAAAGCGCTATCTTGCAATCTCTCTGGAGCCCCAACTTCCTTCCTCTACGATTCTGGGGTTTCATTTTCCCCTCTGGTGTTCTTCCTTCCTCTACCCACTGTTTTCTGGCCATTGTCTTTCTCCAAAATAACATTTTTTTAAATATGAAAAAACTCATTTATCATAGAAAATTTGGAAAATGAGACAATACGAAGTCATCTATAAACCAGTCATCCAGAGAGAACCACCGTTCACAATTTGACCTATATCCCTATTCACATACTTATATTTTTAACCAAGTTAGCACACAGCACATACTGTTTTGAAAACTGCTTTTCTTTTTCACACACACACACACATATGTGTGTGTGTTTGAGAGTTCCATTTCTATTATTGATTGATTGGGTTGGGCTTGGACCAACTCTCCCACTAGGAACTAGAAAAGCTGGAGAGCATAAAACAAAATCTGAAGGCATGTGAAAGATGATCAAGGCAGTGAAATTTTGTGTTGCTATCATCTGAAAGAGGAAGGAAATCAAGAGAAAGGAACTCAGAATGTGGGGCCTCTTTAACCCCTCAAAGCAACAGCTAGAGTCTTTAAACAAAAACAGGGATGGAGAGGTTGAGAAATCAATGAGCTTTCAGCAGTCTTGTGGGGTCAGTACAACCAGAATGCAGCCCAGGGTCCACTAGGAAGGAGGGGGTCTAGTAAACACCCCAGGAATTCAGAGGGGACCCCACAGGGCTCCACTCTGATGACAAAGACAGAAGCCCAGCTCTGAATCACGTCAATTCCTGACGGAGTCAAAGTGACCTACCCCCAGATTAGCTAACAGCCAGCAACAAGCCTATATCCCCTCTGGAGGAAGATAACAACACCCAAAACCTCAATTTATCTCTCTAATTTTTCAAAACAAAATGTGTGGCATTCAGAAACACGTATCTGGTAATGAGGCCTGGAGGACTTTCACTACCGGTAGGATGGAAAGCTGTGGCAGACCAGTGCCCCTCGGAGTGCAATTAGAAAAACAGATAAAATGCAAACATCTTGTTTAAAGGCATCATAGAGACTGTGGGCCAATGAGGACGTCACAGGATATGATTCCAGGGAGGGGAGAGCTACCAAGAGGAAGCTGCTGACCTGCAGCTGCTGCTTCTCAGGGGGCCTTTGTCAATTCTGTGGACAGGAAATAGCAGAGAATATTTTTCCCAGGTGGTGGTCACTGCCAGGAGACCAAGAAACCATCAGAGCTCCAGAAGTCTCATGGAGTTTAAGTGACAAAAATTGGAGATCTGAGGACCCTCAAATATGTCTGATTTTTACCACAATACATTTGCCAAATTCTAGAACTGCAGAGGGCAGGAGTCTTAAATTCCCAGCAGAGGATTTCTGACAGTTTCACGGTGCTGAGGAGACAAAGATTAGAGTTTGGGAAAAGGGCCCCAGTGAATATTCCAGAGACTCAGTTGGAAACTTTGGCGGTCTAAGCTTGAGGGCCAGGAGCAAAGCAGGGGTAGACAGAGTCTCACCAAACCATAGCAAGACCTTTGACTGTAGACTTAGCCTAATCCCTGGGTAAAGCCAGGCAATCAGCTTCCACACTGCCCGCCTAAGAAAGGAAAGGCAAACCCTTCCTAATGTTGATAACAACTTCTGAAATCTCTAAAAAGTGTTATACATAACAGTCCAGAATTCAGTCAAAAATTATAAGGCATGCCAAGAAGTAGGACCACGGCACCAAAAACCATGAATAAAAACAAATGAGTAAAACAGACCAACAGTTACCCAGATACTGTAGCTAATCAACCTAGACCACAAAATAAATATGATTCAAGCCTTTAAGGAAACAGAAGGGAAGATGATGAAAATAAATGAAAGGATAAAGAATTTCACCTGAGAACTAGAATCTATTTTTAATAGAAACAAATAGAAATTCTGGAATGAAAAAATAAAACATCTAAAATTATGAACTTCATCTCTGACATGAGGAACTCAACAAACATTTTAAGAGCAATTTGGACAAGCAATTTGGAGAAAATTGAGGTTATGAATGTAAAGACACATCAATAGAAAATATCCAAAAAAGATAATTTTTATTATCTTTTATGTCTTTTAATATATTTATTATTGGGCCCAGCATGGAGCCCAACGTGGAGCTCGAACCCATGACCCTGATGATCAAGACCTGAACTGAGATCAAGAGTTGGATGTTCAACTGACTGAGCCACACAGGCATCCCCAACCAAGATAATTTTTAAAATGGAAAATATGCAAAAAAGGATAAAACTCTGGGAGCTATGGTCAAAAGAGTTGACATACATGAAAATATAGTCCCAAGAAGAAAAAGAAGAAATAATTTTTGAAAAGATAATGGCCAAGAACTGATAAAGAGTGTCAACTCACAGATTCAAGAACATATTTGAATCCTATAAATAAAATCATCCCTAGGGCACTGCAGGAAAACTACTGAAAACAAAAGAGGAAAAAGATCGTAAAAGCATTAGACACATTATCTTCAATGGAGCAAAAATAAGACTTCAATCTGACTTCCCACAGAGATGATGGAAGCCACAAGACAATGGAACACAAGCCTGAAAATGCTAAAGTGAAGTTACCTGCTAACCCAGAAATCTACACAAACCAAAACTAGTCCTCAAAAATGAAGGCAACATAAAGACAAATAAAAACCATCAGGCCTGCCTTAAAAGATATCTAAAAGGAGTTCATTCAAGCAAAAGAAAGATGATCCTGTATGAAAATACAGAAATGTATGGAGGACAGAAGAATAACAGAAGAGGTAAAAATGTGGGAAGACAAATGAAAATTGACTTTACAAAATAAAATAATGTGAACATATCATGGGGTTTAACATATCTGTAGAATTGAAATGCATGAAGACAACGTAAAAGGTAGAAAAGTGAATGGAAATAAAATATTCTAAGGTCTAGCATTATTAGGGATGTGGTGAAAATAATAGTTTCTGTTAGACTATAAGTCAAGGGTATACGTTTTCTAGCCTGACCACCAAAAGAACAGTGAAAGAATGTATAACCACCAAGTTAATACAGGGGGGGAAATGAAATACTCAACTATTTACTTACTCAAAAAGATGGCATATAAGGAGAGAAAAGGGAATATTAACACAGGTAGGTCAAACAGAAAGCAACTATAGTAAATGGTAGATAAGAATGCAAGAATCTCAGTAATTGCATTACATGTAAATGGGCAGAATACTAAATACTAATAGGTTAATTGCAAATACAAATGCACTAAAGTTGTAAAAATTGATTTTTAACATCCAGTTATACGTTGCTTACAAGAAGCACTCTTTATATATAAGTACACAGAAAGGAAGTAAATAAAAGAGTGGAAAAGATACGAAAGCACTAGCCAGATGAAAGCTAGCGTAGCTATTCTAATAGTATAGAGAGTAGACTTTTCAGCAAAAACAATCCCTGGTGAAGATTTATGTATTATTAAAGGAGTCAGTTCACCAGGAAGCTACCACAATTCTAAATTCATATGCATGCAATAACATAGCTTTAAAATATTTAAGGCAAAAAAATGACAGAATTAAAAGGAAAAACAACAAATCCACACTCACAGTGAAGTTGATACATCCCTCTCTATAGCTAATAACAGACCCAAAAAAATCAGTAAGGAAAGAGAAGATTTGAACAACATAATTAACAAATGAGCTAACTGGCGAATGTAGAACACCATGTTTCCTTTTATATAATGCTCAAAAACAGGCCAGATGATGTTATTAGAAATATGATGGTGGCTACTTTTGGAGAGGAAAAAAGCACATTGGAAGTGAGCATGACAGAGAGTTTCTGGGGTACAGGCAATGCTATTTCTTGACCTGGGTGGTAGTTAGATGGGTATGTTTGCTTAGAGATGACTCATGGAACAGGTGTAACTCAGTGAAAAAAGTTTATTAAATATATTTGTAGTTGGAACACTACCTAGAACAATAAAAAACCATCTCATCGCTATCATCAAAATGAGTAAATCTTAAAAATTATGGTGAATGAAAATAGCACATTATAGGATATTGCAATTTTTATAAATCATAAAAATATGCTTTATATTTTTATGGAGATATATACAGTAAAAGCAGAATTTCTGGATGAGAAGGTATGTACCAATTTCAGGAAAGAGTCACCTCTGGGGAAGAAGGAATATAAGAGGCTTCAACTGTAGCTATAACCTTTTATTTCTTAAAAAGTTTTTTTAATGTACTCTTTTTAAAAAAAAAAAAGATTTTATTTATTTGAGAAAGGCGGGGGAGAGAGCATGAGCATGGGGAGGAGCAGAGGGAGAAGCAGACTCACTGAGCAGGGAGCCCAATGCAAGGTTCAATCCCAGGACTCTGGGATCATGACCTGAGCTGAAGGCAGATGCTTAACCAACTGAGCCACCCAGCTGCCCCTCTTAAAAAGTTCTTAAATAAATATGGCAAAACATCAACTTTGTTAAACATGGCTGGAGTGGATATAGGTATTTGTTATATTTGCTATAATTTTCTATATAAAATATTTCATAATTTCTGAAAGTTTTAAAAAACGTAAATGTGTTCTTATGTCAGCAAATATTCTGAAATAGCAATTTTTAATGGCTGCAGTTTTTTACTACTATAAATAGTACTGTGATAATAAATACTCTTATTTTAAATATTTGTGGTACCCCTAATTTCTTTGGAGACATTCCTAGATGTCAAATTCTTAAGTCAAAAGTTACAAGCATTTTTAAAGCCTTTAACAGATAATGACAGTCATCTATTAACCCTTACGGAAGGATGGAAACCAAAAATATCCTTTCTATTTGGGGCTGGAGTACAGTCAGAGGAGACCCATTCTCAATCCGACTCACGTGTCCACCCTCGACTGTGCCCATCCCCAAACACTTTTAGCTAATGGCCATAATCTAACTCCATGATGAGAGTTCTGTTGTTTGCCTGGAAGGAGCTAATAAGGAAGGGCCAGCTCAGCTAATCCCCCAGTATCCATACTGCATGTACATAATGAACCTGGGCCACCAGAGGACCTCGAGATAGTGAGAGAGTGGTTACCCCTCACTGCACTGAGGGAGGCCACAGCTGACGACCTTGACTCTGATTGGACAGATGCAAGTACGTCATTCCTCATAGAGTTCTGCTCCTCCTGTGGTTTTCCGTACATGACAGGTTCATGACGTCCCTCAAGTCCCTGGGGCCCAACTCCTTTCCACCTTGGCAAACCAGCTGGTCCTCAGCAGAGGATGACTGGTTTCCCTTCACTGAATGCAGTGGAAAGGGAACTGGGAAATACTGGTAGAAGTTTCTCCCTCCACTCCCCCAAATTCCCTGAAAGCACGATCCTGGGTTTCTCTGAGCCACACCATTCCTGCCCCTGCCCCAGCTCCCCCACTCCCGACCTCGAAAGCTACATGCTCATCTGCTCCTGTGTTTTGTGTGTTCAAGATCCTGAAGTATGCTGTCCAGGGACAATTCCAGGTGGGGAGCCTGCGTTGCAAACACACTGGGGAGCTGTGCTCAGGCCGGCTTGGTAAGGAATCAGCAGGAGCTGTGGG
This sequence comes from Halichoerus grypus, assembly GCF_964656455.1. Taxonomy (NCBI): domain Eukaryota; kingdom Metazoa; phylum Chordata; class Mammalia; order Carnivora; family Phocidae; genus Halichoerus; species Halichoerus grypus. Next base: position 79,797,985 of record NC_135717.1, on the reverse strand, counting down.
GGTGGGAGCAAGGAGCCCTTGCCACTAACCTGGAGAGACTGAGTTGGAGCGAAAAGGTGACAGGATGGGACAGCCTGATAGTGCAGAGTCGGGACAGGAAGGTGGGAGCTTGGGCCCTCAGCCTGGGAACAAGCTCATCCCCTCAAAGGAATGGCTGACAACTCTCAACTCGGCTGGACTTCCATCTCCATTTTAAACAGGCTTTCTTGAAGGCCATTCCCCACCACCAGCAGCACCTCTGCCTCAACAGTTAGAGGCCGGAATAGTTCAAGGCCTGGCCAGCGGATAGTGCCTTTGCATCCCCCTCCTGGCTGAGAAGGAGAAGCTTTAGAGGCCGGAATAGTTCAAGGCCTGGCCAGCGGATAGTGCCTTTGCATCCCCCCTCCTGGCTGAGAAGGAGAAGCTTCAGCTCCTCCTTCTGGAAGGAACACCTCAATCATTACCACTAACCCCTTGCTTCAGGACTAGATAGGAGTGGAGCAACACACCATGCAGGGCAGGGCAGGTCATGCCGACTCCAACAGCCTCCCCCAGCACAGAAGAAACTGAAGAACCCCGGGAGCCTCACAGCTGATGGATTTGACATAAGGACGGGTGGGTAGGATGAGCAGCATAATGACATCATAGCTGGTCCCGAGTTGGACACAGGCACCTATGGAACACACCTGAGTCCCTGCTCCATTTTCCACTGTGCAATGTCAGAGGGCCCTCCAGATGGCCTCCTCCCTCTGCACGTGGAGGCTGCACAAGCTACAGAGCTGCACCATGGCTCTGCCTGCCCAGACATCATTCTTGGCATGGCTGGCTGCCTGCTTTGGCTAACAAGCCATGATCGAGTCAAGAGCCAAAACCTAACGGGCTGACTCCCACCCTCCAAAATGGATTCACATACCTATAAAATTCTGCAATGGCTCCCCATCACCTGCAGTCCGAAATCCAAGCTTGTTAGCTGAACACGCAAGTCATCATGGCGATCTGGCCCGAGTCTGTCATTCTGGCCTCCCATTCCTCTGTGAGCCTCCTCTAGCCCTGCGCTCCAGAAACATTCATCTATTTGGTGTTTTCTCAATTTGCCCTGCATCCTCATGCCTCCAAACCTTTGCTCCTGTCCCTTGCTCAGCATACTTTTTCTTTTCTCTTAACCTAGGGAAAGCCTCTCATTCTTCTGGGCTTAGAAGAAAAAGGTACCTGCCCCAGAAAACATTCCTCTCTCCTCAAGTCAGAATGTATTGGTCCTTCCCCTGGGCCTCTGTTTGCACCCTGATTTAGGTTGTTTCATTCTGTTTTGTATTCTTTGTGTGTTTATTCATTTGAGAGCCATGTATTGAAACATCTGCTCTACACCAGGTGCTGTGCTCAGCATTGGGAATATATACATGATCCCAACTTTGGGATGTGGAGGGGGAGATAGATACGCGTATAAGGAACATTATGGAATAACAGGGAAAGTCAGATTATGTCTTTTGTTAAACTCCTCCTGCAGTTTCCCACCTCACTCAGAGTAAAGCCCAGGGTCATTACTTAGATCTAGAGGACCTTAGATAAAAAACAGCCTAACCATGGTTGTTTCTTGAACTGTCTTCCATCACTTGCCTCTCACTCACTCTTCCTCTAACCTCTGACCTCCCCATTGTTCCTCTAACATCCAGCATGATTTTGCCCCAGGACATTTGCACTTGCTGCCTGGAAAGCTCCTTCCTTCAGTATTTGCAGGGCTTTTTCCATACTTCCTTCCAATATGTTGTCAAATATCACTTTCTCACTGAGGCCTTTACTGGCCACCTACTTAAAATTTTCACTCTCTTCCTGACCCATCATACTCCCCTTCCTAAGCATCTATTTCATTGTACATACAGTATTATTTGACTTACTTATTGTTTATTGTTTGTCTACTCCATTGGATTGCAAGCTCCATGTGGAGAGGAGTTTATTAGTCTTATTTATCACTCTGCCTGAAACAGTACCTGGCATGTCATAGGTCTTCATTAAATATCTGCTGAATAAATCAATCAAAGCTTGATCGGGTGCTACAGAAGATGAGTGCAAGGGCAAAGGAGGGAACAGCTCTGGTAAATCTCCCCATAGCCTGCCCCCCACCCAGAGCCCAGAGACCTCACACACTAAGAAATAGAGATCCAAGAAAGCCTGATTTCATTGGCTTCCCCTACTAGTATAATTGGCAAAATATGAAATAGGCTCTGTGGCTAGATCCATAGCTAGTCAGTCAGCCCAAAATATGTATTAAACATCTACAATGTGTCAAGGACAATACTAGGTTCCGGGGGCCCAACGGTGAACAAAATGGCCATCCCCTGCCTTCATAGAGTTTATTGGCTAACGAACAACAAAGTGAAAGAACAACATATTCACACAGTGTGACAAGCACTAGAACTCCTGCCTAAGTGACATCATCCAGGGACTAAGAAGCCATGGGGCTGAGTGGGCATGTGCGTGGGCTCAGGAATCACACTGCCTGATTCAGTCGTAGTTGCACAATTTCTTAGCTGTGTGACCTTGGGCAAGTTAGCTACCCTCTCTGAGCTTTGGTTTCTTCCTGTCACTGATTGTTTGGGTTACTGTGAGGATCCAATAGGTAATCTGTGTAAATAAGTTAAAGCATCCTGGTGAAGTAAAATGTCACTTCATTGTCACTGTTTTTGCTGACTACCATTAAGGGAAGAAGGGCACCGAGACATCCAGCACAGCCCAAGGCATGCTGTATGAAGTCATTACATCAACTCACTGATAGGTATGCAGCTGTTTCCTAATTGGCCCAAATTACACAGTTGGTCAGCGGCCGGAGCAGAAAAACAGTGGCCAGCCCTTGTTCTTGCCTGTGTATGCCTTGGTCTAATCAGCACAGCCAACACCTTCCTTCCAGCTTGTGATGTGATTATTCCCTTGTGCAGAATGAGACTTGGGCTTAGTTTAGATTCCATAACTAAGTGTCCATTATGTGGTGTACTGAGCAGCAAGCACGAAGATCACGGGGCCCTTGCGCAGCTGGAACATCAATTAGTGCCCTCAGGGCCCTTGTGTCCCCACTCCTCAGCTTCTTCACCACTTCCTCCCCTGGCTCCCTCCTCCATGCCTACAACACAAACGGCCATGGACACCGGGCAGCTATGGAGGATACTGGAGCTCCTGCCTAAAGCCTCGAACTGAGCCAAGCCAATAACCAGCAACGGGCTTCAGATGGCTGGTGGCAGTTGCAGCCATCCCCAGCCATCCAAGTACTCCTGAGTCCGTGATAGGATGTGTTTCTGGGGGCCTTCCAGAATCCTCTCTTCACACATCTACCAAGCTCTGCCCTGCCCTTCCTTTCCTTCCCACACTTTCTTCCCTTGCCCTCGGAGGTCCTATCTTCTCAGCAAACTCCCCCATGCCCACACAAATTCAAGGCATCCTTCCCTTTTCTATGTCCCCAGAGCAGCAGATGAGCAGTGTTGTTCTACTTCTTGACACATAATAGCATGGTTGTTGGATTGTATTTCCCCCATACCTAAACTGTGACCTACTTCAAGGCTGACATTGTTTCTTTTTGCTTTGTACTCCTGTGCCCAGGGATCTGGCACACAGCAGGAGGATAATAAATCTTGGTAAGGAAGGAAGGAAAGAATGAGCAAATGCCTTCCAAAGGACAAGTCCAAGAAGGGAATAGATGGGAAAGGGCCACAGAAAGACCAAGGGCTGGGCAAGCTTGTTGGTTTGGTGGCCCTGGGTCAAGGGTGAGGCAAGAGCATAACCTTGGCCATTTTGTAGCTTACTATGCATGGAATCCCTCGTTCCAGCCCCAGATCTGTGGGTTGCCAGCTATGACCTTTGGCAGTCTACTTGCCATTCCAGGGCTCGGTTTCTCCATCTACAAAGGAAGGAAAAAGGGAGCTGGGCTAGGTGATCTCTTCTAGCTTTAATATGTTACAATTTTTTAGTCCAATTCTTGACTGGCAAATTTAGCACTAACAGAAAAATATATTCCCCACTTCTATTGCCAGGGCCCCCAAACCCCCTTTATGAAAGACCCCAGAGAGAAGTTCACTGTAATCATCTCTATGGATTTCTGCAGGGGTCTTTCTCACACCTGAATGGACCACTGCCATATGTAATTGCATCCATACAATGAAGTACTGGCAGCCATCAGGGTCCTGGACACCCTGGGATCAGCCAAAGCAGAATCCCATAGTCTAGGGACCATTGGACAAAAACATAACTCATTCACTATGTTTCAGGTAATAGTCAGAAAAAGGTGAATTGAGAGGCATCAGGCTTCAGCAAGAAAAAAAACTGCTTAGGGAATAAGTTGAAATAAATTGTGTCTTATATGATCTTAAATATCACTTTTTCTCATCTTGCCTGGAGCAAAAGAGATGAGATCTCTACCTCCAGATTGTATAGTGTAGTAAGCAGTAAGGTAGAGGCCAAGATAGACCCAAGTTGAAAAATCCAGCTCTGTGGGCGTCTGGGTGGCTCAGTCAGTTAAGCATCTACCTTTGGCTCAGGTCATGATCCCAGGATCCTGGGATTGAGCCCCACATTGGGCTCCCTGCTCAGCAAGGAGTCTGCTTCTCCCTCTGCCTGCTCTTCCCCCACCCCATTCGTGCTCCCTCGCTCTCTCTCAAATAAATAAAATTTAAAAGAAAATCCAGCTCTGTCCCTAACTAACTGTGGGGACTTGAGCAAGTTTCTTTATCTCTCTGAGACTCAGTTTCCTCATTGTAAAAATGTGGGTAATAGTATCTACCTCACAGGGTTATTACGTGAGTTTGAAAAGATAATGTATATTTATCATCAACGAATACTAAAACCACTGGATGAAAGAGTGTTGGGGGATATTCACACAACCTCAAAGTATTACCCTACAGATTACTTATGAATTACAAAGGAAAATGGTATCTCCACAGTGCGGAAATCATGCAAACACTACCTTAACCAAGTGATCATAACATCACCAATGATGAGACAAAGTGACATTTTATGTCCCCTGATGTGACACACTGAGAACACACAGCATCACTTATGTAATTATTTTTGCCAACAGTATTTACCCCAAATCTTTCCATGAGGAAACATCAAACAAATCCAAAATTGAGGGACATTTTGCAAAATAACTAGCTTGGATTCTTCAAAATTGTCAATGGCATGAAAGGAAAAAAAGGCTGAGAAAGGGTTCTAGATTAAAGAAGACTAAAGAAGTATGAAATGTATGTATGAAATGTGTGATCCTTATTTAGATCCTGGAGGAAGGAAGGAAGGAAGGAGGGAGGGAGGGAGGGAAGGGAAGAGAGAGAGAGGGAGGATTACTATTAGGAAAATCAGAAAATTTTGAATAATGACTATATAATAGATAATGGAATTGTTTTAATGTTAAATTTCCTCAGTGCGATAATTTTATTTTAGTAATGTAGAAGGAGGCTCTTGTTCTGAGGAGATACATGCTGGAATATTTAGGAGTGAAGTGTCACAATGTCTGCAAGTAACTGAAATGATTCAAAAATAGAGAGAGAGGGAGGGAGAGAGAAGGAGGGAGAGAGATAAAGCAAAAATGTGAAACTAGGTGTAAGAAAGTAGGTGTAAGAATTAAAGCAATTAGTGAAACTTGATGTTTCATTGTACATTCTTACTACTTCTTATGGGTTTGAAATGTTATCAGAAGGAAGATTTAGGGGAAAGGATAATGCATACAAAGTTCTTGGCACTTAATAAGAGCTCATAAATAGTAAATATGATATGATGGTGATGATATCAGGATTTGACTATTAAAATCTAAAAATTACTATTTTCTCCCCATATCTCAGTTCCTGATGTGCCATGTGAGATGGTTCAAGTCAGTAGGCCATTCTGGAATTCAGTTTCCCCATCTCGAAGGCAGGAGGGCCATCAGATCCAAATGTGGAATACAGGAGAGAAAAGGGGCACCCAAAGAATCATAAAGATTACACATAGAATGAAGGAATCAAACTCTGCTCAGGGCTGGGATAAAACCATCTACATTACCACAGTCATGATGGAGACATTCTCTGATTATTCTGATTATTCCTGATTATTCCTGAACCTATTCCTGGCTTATTTTTCTCTCTTTGCATTCACTTTCAGACTCTGATCTCTGATAAAATTGTCTTTCTGTGCTTTCTAAATGTCCTACGAAACGTGAAAGGGGAAAAGAAAGGCTTAAGAAGACTTGAAGAGAAGGCAGGCACCATTGGATGGATAATACAATGCTACAAACATTGATTGAATACCTTCTCCGTGTCAGGCACTTGGTACAGAAAGCAATAAGACCCTTTCTTGTCCCTGTTTGAAGGGCTCATAGCCTATCAGAGGAAAAAACACATACTCAAGAAACCAGACAAGCCACATGAACTCTTTGTTGAACACTGTGTAGCACATAAAACATAGTAGGGTCATTTTAAGAAGGCATTTAATAAATAACTGTTGAATGAAAGAGTAGTTGCATGGATGTATGGATGGATGGTTGGATGAGGGAATGGGAGAGTGGATGGATGGATGGATGGATGGATGGATGGATGGATGGTTGGATGAGTGAATGGGAGGGTGGATGGATGGATGGATGGATGCATGCATGCATGCATGCATGCATGGAAGAACAAGCAGACAAGAGAATAGAGAGGTTAGTCATGAATAACCCTCAACACAGTAAGAGTAGAAGTGCCCAGGGAATTGCCTCCTTCAGGATGTATCTACACCAAAGCTGCCAGTGGCTGGTTTGGGTTCCTGGAAGCCTTGTACAGGCAAAATTGCTTTACAGTGGAAATCCTGGAATCATTGAGAAAATATAAAAGAGTAAAGAAAGCCAACGTTTAAATAAGGAGTAACTGAAAACAGTGCTTGAGTGGGACAACTTATACTCACTGCCATATTTTAATTTTGTCCTAATCATATCTTTCCGTAAGAACTATAAACCCTAGGTTATAATTAAGACATAGCCTAATATTACACTGTTGTTTTAATAAGGAGTTTTCTTTTTAGAAAAGGCAAAATAATATGGCTGAATCATGCTCTTCATCTCTTACCCCTTCTCAGTCACAGAAAACCGGAATGAATGGATTCATCTTCCCTCCACATTTCCTCCAACTGGTAGGGAGACACAAACATTGTGGGCACACCTAAGAGAAATTGCCTGGCCTTTGGAGGATGTCTCCCCAATCTATCCAGAATAGATGACAGCAAAAGAAAACAAAGGCTTATCTTACTGGGGAAGTGGTATGGTGCAGTAGCTAATCCTGCTGATTTTAGAATCAGGCCCTGGCACCTTCCTTAATCTTTCTAAGCCTCAATTTCCTGATCTATAAAATGGGGGCAATAAAACTATCTATTTCATAAGGTTGTTATAGCAATTAAAATTTTTTGAAAATGATACAAGTCAATTAGCACTCTGTCTCATAGCAAGCTCCCAATAACTATTAGATATCACTGAGAGATGAGAAATGAAAGAAAAGCTTATAACTGGGAACTCCATTTGCAGTGCTCAGCTGACCCAGTCCTGGCTTAGTCGTTTACTTGTTCACCTTGAACAAATTACTTCCCCATCCTGGGCTTCAGTGTCTTCATCTGTAAAATAATTTTCATGGTCTCCAAAGTCCCTTCCAGTCTAAGATGTTTTACTGTTAGAACAAGAGCGCAGAGAGAAAAAGAAGTCAACATGGTTAAGAACAAGTGCTCTCTCCCATTGCAGGTTCTCACCACATGGCCAGAGTTGGCAGTAAGTCTTGGCCCATGTTGCTACCTTGGAGGCATCTGATGGCAGAAAAACTAAGTCCCGCTAGACTTGGAGGCCCTGGGAGAGATGTTGGGGCCCCTCTGGATCCAATTATAATGTTTCTGGTTCCACTTGAAGATGCTCCTTCTCCTCCAATGGCTGACACTGTTGGCTTTGGTTATCTATACTCCTCCTGGAGATAAGACAAGGTAAGAAGGGACCAAGCCGCTGAGAGTGAATCATGATTGATTGAAACTGATGTTTCCCAATGGAAGGTGGTATGCCCCCGATGCCCTCCCCCACCCCAGAGAGAGGTGGTGGCCATGTGGTGAGAACCTGAAAGAAGCTATCACAGTGCTTGGAGGGCTCCAATGGCACTTAGTAATTGAGGGGGAAAATTCATAAATCTGATAAAATCATCTACAAAAATATCTACAGCTAACAATATACTTAGTGATGAAAGACCACATGCTTCTCCCTGAAATCAGAAACAAGTAAGGATGCCCTCTCTCCCCCCTCCTATTCACCATAATACTGGAAGTTTTCTTCAGTACGATAAGACAAGAACAGGAAATTAAAGGATGAGGTTGGACCCTTACCTCACACCACGCACACACACACATGCACACACACACACAAAAATAACTCAAAACAGATCAAGGACCTAAATGTAAAATCTAAAACAATAAAACTCTTAGAAGAAAACATAAGACAAACACTTCACAACAATGGACTTGGCACTGATTTCTTGGATTTGACACCAAATGCACAGGTAACAACAACAACAAAAAAAATAGACAAAATGGACCTCATGAAAATTCTTAAAATGTGGACATTGGAAGATACTATCCACACAGTAAAAATGCAGCCACAGCATGGGAGGAAATATTTGTTAGTCATACATCTGATAAGGGATGAATATCCAGAATACATACAGAACTCCTACAACTTAACAACAAAGAGAAGCTCAAGGCAAAAATGGGCCAAAGACTTGACTAGGCATTTCTCCAAAGACACAAATGGCCAATAAGCATGTGACAAGATGCTCAACATCACTCATCATTAGGGAAATACAAATCAAAACCATAGGGAGATATCACCTCACACCCACCAGGGTAGCTGCTGTCAAGAAAACAGAACAACACATGTTGGTCAGCATGTGGACAAATTGGAACCCTCACGCATTGTTGGTGGAAACGTCAAATGGTGCAGCCACTGTGGAAAACAGGATGGGGGTCCTCAAAAAATTAAAAATAGAATTACTGCATGACACAGCAATTTAACTTCTGGGTATAATCCAAAAGAATGAAAAGCAGGGTCTCGAAGAGGTATTTGTACACCAATCATTCACAATAGCTAAAATGTAGAAGCAGCCCAAGTGCCCATCAACAGATGAATAGCTTAGCAAAATGTGGTATAAACATACAATGGAATATTATTAGCGTTCAAATATATCAGCATTAAAAAGGAAGGAAAATCTGCCGAATACTACAACATGGGGGCACCTGGGTGGTTCAGTCGGTTAAGCATCTGCCTTGGGCTCAGGTCATGATCCCAGGGTCCTGGGATTAAGCCCAGCATTGGGCTCCCTGCTCAACAGGGAGCCTGCTTCTCCCTCTCTCCCCTACTCCCTCTCTACCCTGCTCATGCTCTATCTCTTGCTATCTCTCGCTCTCAAATAAATAAATATAATCTTTAAAAAAAAAAAAAAAGAATACTACAACATGGATGAAACTTGGGGATATTAAACTAAGTGGAATAAGCCAATCACAGAAAAACAAATACTGCATGATTCCACTTAAGTAAGGTACTTAGAGTAAACAAAATCATAAGGACAGACAATAGGATGGTGGCTGCCACGGGCTGGAGGAGGGGAGAATGGGAAGTTCGTGTTTAATAGGCATAGGGTTTCAGTTTTACAAAAGGAAAGTTGTGCAGACGGACAGTGGTTAATGGCTACACAACAGTATGAATATATTTAATACCATGGAACTGTACACTTAAAAATGGGTAAGATGGTAAACTGTATTTTGTGTATTTTAACACAATTTTTTAAAAGGAGGGAAAAGGCATACAGACTTGAAAGGAAAAAATGAAACTTTCCTATTGTACACTATGTGATTTTCCATGTAGATAATTCCGAAAAATCTACAAAGAACCACTAGAATCAGTATGTGTGTTGGGCAATGTTGGAGGATACACAGTGAACACACAAAAGTCTATTATATTTCTATAGACTAACAATGAACACATAGACGCCAAAATTAAAAATACGTTACCATCTACAATCACTCAAAAAAATGGCAAATATTGGGTTTAAATATAACAAAACATGTATAGGACTTGCATGCTGAAAGCTACAAAACATCGCTGAAATAAATCAAAGATCTAAATAAATGAAGAGACTTAGTGCTTGCATGGTTTGGAAGTCTCAACGTAGTAAAGATGTTAATTATCCCTCAAATTTATATACAGGTTTAAAACAGTTACAATCAAAATTCCAGCAAGATTTTTATAGATGTAGACAAGAGTGTTTTAAAATGTATACGGAAGGGGGAATAATCTAGAATAGCTAAAACAATGTTTGAAATGGAAGAATAAAGTAGGAGGAATCAGTGCACTTAGTTTCAAGACATTATATCATAATATATAGCCAGAGTAATCAAGACTGTATGGTTTTGGTGGAGGGATAGACACATAGAACACTGGAACAGAAAAGTACACAGAAACAGACCTGCACAAATACGCCCCAGTGATTTTTGACAAATGCACGAAAACAGTTCAATGGAGGAAAGACAGCCTTCTTCAAATGGTCCTGGAGAAATTGGACATTCACAGGGGGAAGAAAAGTACTTTGCCCTAAGCCCTACACAGCATACCAAAAAAAAATTTTTTTTAATTTTATTATGTTATGTTAATCAACATACATTACATCATTAGTTTTTGATGTAGTGTTCCCTGATTCATTGTTTGCGTATAACACCCAGTGCTCCATTCAATACGTGCCCTCTTTAATACCCATCACAAGGCTACACACCCCCCACCCCCTTCCCCTCTAGAACCCTCAGTTTGTTTCTCAGAGTCCGTAGTCTCTCATGGTTTGTCTCCCCCTCCGATTCCCCCCCTTCATTTTTCCCTTCCTACTATCCTCTTTTTTTTTTTTAAACATATAATGTATTATTTGTTTCAGAGGTACAGGTCTGTGATTCAACAGTCTTACACAATTCACAGCACTCACCATAGCACATACCCTCCCCAATGTCTATCACCCAGCCACCCCATCCCTCCCACCCCCACCACTCCAGCATCCCTCAGTTTGTTTCCTGAGATTAAGAATTCCTCATATCAGTGAGATCATATGATACATGTCTTTCTCTGACTGACTTATTTCGCTTAGCATAATACCCTCTAGTTCCATCCATGTCGTTGCAAATGGCAAGATTTCGGGTTTTTTGATGGCTGCATAATATTCCATTATATATATCCCACATCTTCTTTATCCACTTCATCTGTTGATGGACATCTTGGCTCTTTCCATAGTTTGGCTATTGTGGACATTGCTGCTATAAACATTGAGGTGCACATACCCCTTCAGATCACTACATTTGTATCTTTGGGGTAAATACCCAGCAGTGCAATTGCTGGGTTGTATGGTAGCTCTATTTTCAACTTTTTGAGGAACCTCCATCCTGTTTTCCAGAGTGGCTGCACCAGCTTGCATTCCCACCAACAGCGTAGGAGGGTTCCCCTTTCTCTGCATCCCCACCAACATCTGTCGTTTCCTGACTTGTTAATTTTAGCCATTCTGACTGGGGTGAGGTGGTACCTCATTGAGGTTTTGATTTGGATTTCCCTGATGCTGAGTGATGTTGAGCACTTTTTCATGTGTCTGTTGGCCATTTGGATGTCTTATTTGGAAAAATGTCTGTTCATGTCTTCTGCCCATTTCTTGATTGGATTCTTTGTTCTTTGGGTGTTGAGAAGTTCTTTATAGATTTTGGATACTAGCCCTTTATCTGATATGTCATTTGGAAATATCTTCTCCCATTCTGTTGGTTGTCTTTTGGTTTTGTTGACTGTTTCCTTTGCTGTGCAAAAGCTTTTTATCTTGATGAAGTCCCAATAGTTCATTTTTGCCCTTGCTTCCCTTGCCTTTGGTGATGTTTCTAGGAAGAAATTGTTGCAGCTGAGGTCGAAGAGGTTGCTGCCTGTGTTCTCCTCTAGGATTTTAATGGATTCCTGTCTCACATTCAGGTCTTTCATCCATTTTGAGTCTATTTGTGTGTGGTGTAAGGAAATGGTCCAGTTTCATTCTTCTGCATGTGGCTGTCCAATTTTCCCAATACCGTTTTTTGAAGAGATTGTCTTTTTTCCATGGGACATTCCTTCCTGCTTTGTTGAAGATTAGTTGACCATAGAGTTGAGGGTCCATTTCTGGGCTCTCTATTCTGTTCCATTGATCTCTGTGTCTGTTTTTGTGCCAGTACCATACTGTCTTGATGATTACAGCTTTGTAATAGAGCTTGAAGTCCGGAATTGTGATGCCACCAGCTTTGCTTTTCTTTTTCAACATTCCTCTGGCTATTCGGATCTTTTCTGGTTCCATACAAATTTTAGGATTATTTGTCCATTTCTTTGAAAAAAGTTGATGGTATTTTGATAGGGATTGCATTATATGTGTAGATTGCTCTAGGTAGCATTGACATCTTCACAATATTTGTTCTTCCAATCCATGAGCATGGAACGTTTTTCCATCTCTTTGTGTCTTCCTCAATTTCTTTCATGAGTATTTTATAGTTTTCTGAGTACAGATTCTTTGCCTCTTTGGTTAGATTTATTCCTAGGTATCTTATGATTTTGGGTGCAATTGTAAATGGGATTGACTCCTTAATTTCTCTTTCTTCTGTCTTGTTGTTGGTGTATAGAATGCAACTGATTTCTGTGCATTGATTTTATATCCTGCCACTTTACTGAATTCCTGTATGAGTTCTAGCAGTTTTGGGGTGGAGTCTTTTGGGTTTTCCACATAAACCAGCATATCATCTGCAAAGAGTGAGAGTTTAACTTCTTCTTTGCTGATTCGGATGCCTTTGATTTCTTTTTGTTGTCTGGTTGCTGTGGCTAGGACTTCTAATACTATGTTGAATAGCAGTGGCGATAGTGGACATCCCTGCCACGTTCCTGACCTTAGGGGGAAAGCTCTCAGTTTTTCCCCATTGAGAATGATATTCGCTGTGGGTTTTTCATAGATGGCTTTTATGATATTGAGGTATGTACCCTCTATCCTTACACTCTGAAGAGTTTTAATCAAGAAAGGATGCTGTACTTTGTCAAATGCTTTCTCTGCATCTATTGAGAGGATCATATGGTTCTTGTTCTTTCTTTTATTAATGTATTGTATCACATTGATTGATTTGCAGATGTTGAACCAACCTTGCAGCCCAGGAATAAATCCCACTTGGTCGTGGTGAATAATCCTTTTAATGTACTGTTGGATCCTATTGGCTAGTATTTTGGTGAGAATTTTTGCATCCATGTTCATCAGAGATATTGGTCTGTAATTCTCCTTTTTGATGGGGCCTTTGTCTGATTTTGGGATCAAGGTAATGGTGGCCTCATAAAATGAGTTTGGAAGTTTTCCTTCCATTTCTATTTTTTAGAACAGTTTTAGAAGAATAGGTATTAATTCTTCTTGAAATGTTTGGTAGAATTCCCCTGGGAAGCCATCTGGCCCTGGGCTCTTGTTTTTTGGGAGGTTTTTGATTACTGCTTCAATTTCCTTAGTGGTTATGGGTCTGTTCTGTTTTCTAATTCTTCCTGGTTCAGTTTTGGTAATTTATACATCTCTAGGAATGCATCCATTTCTTTCAGATTATGTAATTTGCTGGCATATAGTTGCTCATAATATGTTCTTATAATTGTTTGTATTTCTTTGTGTTGGTTGTGATCTCTCCTCTTTCATTCATGATTTTATTTATTTGGGTCCTTTCTCTTTTCTTTTTGATAAGTCTGGCCAGGGGTTTATCAATCTTATTAATTCTTCCAAAGAACCAGTTCCTAGTTTCGTTGATCTGTTCTACTGTTCTTTTGGTTTCTATTTCATTGATTTCTGCTCTGATCTTTACTATTTCTCTTCTTCTGCTGGGTTTAGGCTTTATTTGCTTTTCTTTCTCCAGCTCCTTTAGGTGTAGGGTTAGGTTGTGTATTTGAGACCTTTTTTGTTTCTTGAGAATGGCTTGTATTGCTATATACTTTCCTCTTAGGACCGCCTTTCCTGCATCCCAAAGATTTTGAACAGTTGTGTTTTCATTTTCATTGGTTTCCATGAATTTTTTTAATTCTTCTTTAATTTCCTGGTTGACCCATTCATTCTTTTTTAGCCTTTAGCCTCCATGTATTTTAGTTCTTTCTGACTTTCCTCTTGTGTTTGAGTTCTAGTTTCAAAGCATTGTGGTCTGAAAATATGCAGGGAATGATCCCAATCTTTTGGCACCGGTTGAGACCTGATTTGTGACCTAGGATATGATCTATTCTGGAGAATGTTCCATGGGCACTAGAGAAGAATGTGTATTCTGTTGCTTTGGGATGGAATGTTCTGAATATATCTGTGAAGTCCGTTTGGTCCAGTGTGTCATTTAAAGTCTTTATTTCCTTGTTGATCTTTTGCTTAGATGATCTATCCATTTCAGTGAGGGGGATGTTAAAGTCCCCTACTATTATTGTATTGTTGTCGACAAGTTTCTTTGATTTTGTTATTAATTGGCTGTTCCCATGTTAGGGGCATAGATATTTACAATTGTTAGATCTTCTTGTTGGATAGACCCTTTAAGTAGGATATAGTGTCCTTCCTCATCTCTTACTATAGTCTTTGGTTTAAAATCTAATTTGTCTGATATAAGGATTGCCACCCCAGCTTTCTTTTGGTGTCCATTAGCATGGTAAATGGTTTTCCACCCCCTCACTTTCAATCTGGAGGTGCCTTTGCATCTAAAAAGAGTCTCTGGCAGACAGCATATCGATGGGTCTTGTTTTTTTATCCAATCTGATACCACGTGTCTTTTGATTGGGGCACTTAGCCCATTTACATTCAGGGTAACTATTGAAAGATATGAATTTAGTGCCATTGTATTGCCTGTAAGGTGACTGTTACTGTATATTGTCTGTGTTCCTTTCTGGTCTATGTTACTTTTAGGCTCTCTCTTTGCTGAGAGGACCCCTTTCAATATTTCTTGTAGGGCTGGTTTCGTGTTTGCAAATTCTTTTAGTTTTAGTTTGTCCTGGAAGCTTTTTATCTCTCCTTCTATTTTCAATGACAGCTTAGCTGGATATAGTATTCTTGGCTGCATATTTTTCTCATTTAGTGCTCTGGATATATCATGCCAGTCCTTTCAGGCCTGCCAGGTCTCTGTGGATAGTTCTGTTGCCAATCTAATATTTCTACCATTGTAGGTTACATATCTCTTCTCCTGAGCTGCTTTCAGGATTTTCTCTTTGTCTCTGAGACTCGTAAGTTTTACTATTAGATGTCGGGGTGTTGACCTATTTTTATTGATTTTGGGGGGATTCTCTGTGCCTCCTGGATTTTGATGCCTGTTTCCTTCCCCAAATTAGGGAAGTTCTCTGCTATAATTTGCTCCAATATACCTTCTGCTCCTCTCTCTCTTTCTTCTTCTTCTGGGATCCCAATTATTCTAATATTGTTTCATCTTATGGTATCACTTATCTCTCGAATTCTGCCCTCATGATCCAGTAGTTGTTTATCTCTCTTTTTCTCAGCATCTTTATTCTCCATCATTTGGTCTTCTATATCACTGATTCTCTCTTCTGCCTCATTTATCCTAGCAGTTAGAGCCTCCATTTTTGATTGCACCTCATTAACAGCCTTTTTGATTTGGACTTGGTTAGATTTTAGTTCTTTTATTTCTCCAGAAAGGGTTTTTCTAGTATCTTCCATGCTTTTGTCAAGCCCAGCTAGTATCTTTATAATCGTCATTCTGAACTCTAGTTCCGACATCTTACTGATGTCCGTATTGATTAGGTCCCTGGCAGTCGGTACTGCTTCTTGTTCTTTTTTCTGAGGTGAGTTCTTCCGTCTTGTCATTTTGTCCAGAGGAGAATAGACGAATGAGAGAACAAAATGCTAACAGGGTAACAATGACCCCAGAAAAATATACACTAAACAAATCAGAAGAGACCTGAAACTGGGGGGAAAGAAAAGGAAAGAAAGAAAAAAGAAAAAAGAAAAAAAAAGAATGTGATCAAATATGATCAGGCTGGTGAATAGATCAGTGCCACACACTAGATTTTGGGCATATTTTGGTCTGTTAGAAGAAACTGCTTCCCAAAATTTTAAAGAAAGAAAAACTTACATATGTGCTAAAATAAGGGTAAATACGATGAAGGGATGGAATATGACTGTAAAGATGAAAATTATAAAAGATTTTATAAAAGGAATTGATAAGATAAGATGTTGGTTGAAAAAAGAAAGAAGAGAAATTTTAAAAAAAAAGGGGGGAGAGAATGTGATCAGGCAGGAGACTAGAACAAAGCCATACACTAGAGATTTAGGGTATATTTTGGTCTGTTAGAAGAAACTGTATCCCAAAATTTTAAAGAGAGAACAACTTATATATATATACCAAAAATAAGGTTAACTACTATGAAGGGATAGAATATGACTCTAAAAATGAGAGATAAAAAAGACTTTTAAAAAAGGGATTGATAAGATGTTGGTTGAAAAAGGGAAAAAGAAAAATTCAAAAAAAATAGAAAAAGAAAATTTTAAAAATTAACTTTGAAAGACTAAAGAATCATGGGGAAAACCCATGAATTCTATGTGCAGTATTCCCCTAGCGCTGGAGTTCTGCCGTTCTCATTGATTGGTAAACTTGGTCTTGGCTGGCTGTTCTTGCTGATCTTCTGGGAGAGGGGCCTGTTGCAGTGGTTCCCAAATGTCTTTGCCAGAGGCGGAATTGCCCCACCCTTGCTGGTCGGGCTAAGTAATCTGCTCGGGTTTGCTCTCGGGAGCTTTTGTTCCCTGCAAGCTTTCCATACAGCTTAGGAGGACGAGAGTGAAAATGGCGGCCTCCCAGTCTCCACCCCAGAGGAACCGAGAACTCGGGGCCCCGGTCCTCAGTGCACCCCCAGAGAAAAGCAATCAGTCACTCCCATCTCCCTGGTCTCCGGCCGCACTCCGTGCTCATCCGGCCTGTGACCAAGCATTTCTGTCTCTGGCACGCGACCCCATGTGGAGTCTCCAAACCCAGCAGATCCCTGCGGTGCGCTCCTGCACCGCTCCTCCTGGGGGAGGAAGGGGAGTCTCCCTGGATCTGCCGCTTGTTGGGTCCCTGCTGGAAGAGCAGTGGCCTGACTGTGCCGCAGATCACGGTTTATGGCAACCCCGAGCTAAGAGCCCGTGCCTCCGCTCCATCTCTGCAGCTGGCTTCCCCACTCCGATACCTGGGAGCTCTGCTGCACTCAGGCACCCCCAGTCTTTCTGTGGCCCCGAGGGTCCTGAGACCACACTGTCCCACAAGGGTTCCACCCCCCGCTTAGCCACTGGAGCGACGTCCCTCAGCAGAGCCGACTTCTAAAGTTCCGATTTTGTGCTCCGCGGCTCTATCACTTGCCAGAAGCGGCCAACGGAGGCCCCCTCCCCCACCGTCTATCTTCCCAAATATCGCCTCGGATTCACTTCTCTGCACGTCCTACCTTCCAGAAAGTGGTCGCTTTTCTGTTCAGAGAGTTGCTGCTATTCTTTTCTTCGATCTCCTGTTGAGTTCGTAGGTGTTCAGAATGGTTTGATCCCTATCTAGCTGAATTCCTGGGACCAGACGAAATTTAGGTCTCCTACTCCTCGGCCATCTTGCTCCTCCCACAGCATACAAAAATTAACTCAAAATGTATTACAGACTTAAACGTAAAACTATAAACCTTTTAGAAAAAAAACCACAAGAGAAAATCTTTGGGATCCAAAGTTAGGGAAAGAGTGCTTAGACTTGACACCAAAAACATGATCCATAAAAGGAAAACTGATCAATTGGACTCCATCAAGATTTAAACTTTTGTTCTGCAAAAGACCCTGTTAAGAGGATGAAAAAACAATGCACAAAATGGAGAAAATATTTGCAAACCACATATCTGAAAAAGAGCTAGCATCTAGAATATATAAGAACTCTCAAAACTCAAGAGTAAAAACCAAACAGCCCTCTTAGAAAATAGGCAAAAGATGCAAACAAACATTTCAACGAAGAGGATATACGGATGACAAATAAGCACATGAAAAAGCATGCAACGTCACTAGCCCTGAGGGACGTGTATATTGAAATCCCATTCAGATATCATACCCACTTATCAGAACAACTACGATAAAAAGTCATCACCACATCTGGTGCATGTGAGGATTCGAAATGACCACTAACACATTGTCGGTGCCTATGTGAAATGGTACAACCACTCTGGAAAACAGTTTGGCAGGTTTTTCTTAAAAACACTAAACATGCAACTACCATATGACCCAGCATTTGCACTCCTGGGCATTTATCCCAGAGAAATGAAAATTTATGTTCACACAAAAACCTGTGCACAACTGTTCATAGCAGCTTTACTGACAATAGCCAAAACCTGGAAGTGACCCAGGTGTCATCCAGAGAGTGATAGTTAAACTGTGGCACATCCACGCCATAGTATACTGCTCAGCCGTAAGACCAAACTCTTGATACGTACAACAACTTGGATACACACAACAACATAACTCCACAGAATTAAGCTGAGTGAGACAAAAAAAAAAAAATCCAACCCCAAAAGGTTACATACTGTGTGATTCCATTTATATAGCTTTCTTGAAATGACAGAATTAGAGAGATGAAGAACAGGTTAGCAGTTGCCAAGGATAAGGGGGGGGGGGGTGATAGGAGGGAGAGATGTGGGTGTGGCTATAAAATAGTAACATCCGAGACTTCTTGTGATGAAATGTTCTATATCTTCATGTGTCAATGTCAACATTCTGGTTGCACTATTGTATGGAATCTCTTGTGTATGAATTCTTACAAATGTGGTGCAGCTCCGGTGCGCTCAAAATAAAAAGTTTAATTTTAAAAAATTGCGCCAGCTTGCACTCGATAAATCCGGTGCGCCGGGAAGCCCAGAGCAGTGTGGTGGATATTGGAAACAGCAAGAATGGACCCTGCAGATGAGTAAGAGGAAAGAAGCCACTAACTCCCCATGGGGTCCAGAAGAATGGGCCCTGGTATTTCACTTGCAGAAAGAAGGCAAAGAATTGTCCTAAGGCTGATTTACAAAAGGAACCTCTTGCAGCCGGAATCCATCTGAAGCCAGAGGCTCCCTGCAGCCTGGCACACGTTCAAATGGCAAGTCCTCAGCGCTCCGTGATGCAAAATCCTCCCCTCCCAACACAGACTTAGCCATTCAATCCATTTACACCAAGTCAGCAGTTTGGACAGATGTTTACAATCTAAGACTTCCTGTGAGGTACACAGGCCCTTAATCATAGTTCTTATGGGAACTTAGGGGTTTGGGGTGCCAGGCCAGGGCGGGGTTGGACTGAAGTTGGGTTGTGTAGAAACCAGGGTTTTCGAGGTCAGTTCTCCAGCCCCTAGGCTTTTGGGGTTGGGGGAGGGGGGCGCTGCTCTCAATGGGTTTTCTCAGGGAAAAGATCTTTTGCTTGTGTCTCCCTCATGTGAGAGAAGAAAAGCCCCCTAAGAGTTTTCCACTTCTGCTTCTGCTGGGAGCCAGAGGAGATGGCACAAGGCCCCACCCCACGCTCCGCTCCCCATTCTCCAGCTCGGCCAGAAAGCGGAGAAAGGCTAGTAGGAAGGGCCCAGGGTCCTCCCCGCGCCCGGCCGGCGGCTGCGCCCGCAGGCCCTAACTTCTGCATGCTAGTGCGTGAGTGACTCTCCAAGGAGCAATTTGATTCCTACCGTGCTTCTTAGGCATTTCAAGTGATTCCTTAAACCACACACTAAAAATTAATGTTCTAATATATTCGTTTGACCCATAACCCGTTTCATCTGCCCCTACTGTTTTCCACTGCTCCCCCCCACACACAACCCCAGCAGGGAACAGCGATCTGGAGAAGCCAGGTCTATCTTACTTAACACTAACACCCTTTCAACTATTGCTTCTCGTCCTTTCTGCTTCGAGAAGGAAAAATCAGAGTGAGGAAGGAATGCTTCCTTAAGCTAAAGGCACAAACACTGCCTCTGTGTGTCTGGACCAGAGCCCTAAGCCCTCCCCACTCCCCCATCCCTTGGTCTCCAGGAGACTGTCCTCCAAGGCCAGCTTCCAAGGCAAAGGAAAGCTGACTGGCTAATTTGCAAGAGGCTCTTGACCCGAGAGTCTGCTTCTGCAAACGTCTTGCTCCACCACCTGCAGCACTGTGGGCCCCACATCCCGGACGCCTGTGGGCAAACAGGAAATTGGCAGCGAGCCCAGGAGAGCGGGAATATGCAGTTCTCCCACAGAGACATCATGCTTTCTCCGGTCCTGTGCTCTTGTTGCAGAGGGGATGGAAGGGCACAGAGAGAAGACAAATGAGAAACTGGAAGAGAAAACTGCTGTAGGAAAGAACGTTAGGGTTCGAAGCCCATGGCCAAGAAAGAATTCTTGAGACGTCTTTGGTGCAAAAAGGTGGTTTTATTAAAGCCCGGGGACGGGACCCATAGGCAGGAAGAGCTGCACCGGGGTCATGAGGAGTGGCCCATTATAGACTTTCAAGTTGGGAGGGGGCTAGGGATAGTGTAAGTCTCTAAGGAATTTTGGAAGCAAGGTTTCCAGGACCTTGAGGGGGCTGGCTATTATTGGGAAAAGGCCATTTATTACCGTGTAATAACACCTTAGTCATGAGACCCCTCAGATGGATATCGGTGGGCCATATTCTTGGGGGATGATTGCCAACACGTATCTTGGGGGGGTAGAGATAAAGGAAGTTCCTAAAGGAATTTTTATATGTTAAGGTAGACTTACAGGTTCGGGGAGGCGGGGGGCGGGGCAGGGGGATCTTTTGCCCTTAGCAAGGTGTCAACATCGAGGCAGTTGAGTCCCTACAGGAATGTCACTCTACCTGTTTCAAGGACTTGTCAGTGGGCTGTAGGTAGTAAGGAAATTTAATAATTTTTCTTCTGCCTTTGTTTCCCACATCAAAAACGAACTGCCCCAGGGACTGAGAAACCTGTGGCAAAAGGCTGCTGAGCTCCCAGCTCACAGGGACGAATTTCATGTGACAGGGCAGTGGCCTCCAGAGTGTGGGAATGGGGGAAGGGTGTGACTGCAGAGCTGACTATCATCCCTCTAGCTACACCATGAAGGCCACAGAGCAACCGAGCAGGTCAGGTACAGGGCCAAGTTCAGTACACTCGGAGGCCCCTGAGTGGGCTCAGCTCTCGCTTATAATGTATGCAATTATAGGATCTACAATCCGTGTCCTTCTATGTGTCAGGTTCCTTGTTAGTAAAATAGGGGCATTAATACCCATCTCAGGAGGCGATTGTCAGGAGTCAACAGGAATATGTTTCACCAGAAGGAACGGAAAGCCTGACAGCCATGCCTAAAAGAATGAGCCTGGGAGGCTCATTCGGTTAAGAGTCTGCCTTCAGCTCAGATCATGATCTCAGGGTCCTGGATGGAGCCCGGTGTCAAGCTCCCTGCTCAGTGGGAAGCCTGCTTCTCCCTCTCCCTCTGCTGCTCCCCCTGCTTGTGCTCTCTTGCTCACTCTCTCTCTCAAATAAATAAATAAAATCTTAAAAAGAAAAAAAAAAAAGAACATTGTTCTCATGTAAGTCCACAGGCAGACATGCTAGGGCTCAGTGTTCAAATCTCATCAATTTTAAGACCTGCTTTTTATTTCCTTTCACATGGTAACATCTTGGGAATCTGGATGTGCTTTACAAACAAGTTGCAGTTTAATTAACAGCATTTTATCTTTCCTAATGGGACTTAAATAAGGGTGCATCCTCCAATATTGATAGTGTCTCCAATGAGAGATGATGCTTTATTACAAAGGGCTAGACTCAGCCCAGTGGCTTTCATAGTCACACTTGGCCTCATGGTTGCAAGACAGCTGCTGCACCTTCGAGCATCACATCCACAGTACAAGCAAGAGGAAAAGAGAGGTGAGAAGATGACCGGTTTTCTCTTCGTGAAACTTCGTCTTTTTAAGTCAGGAAGAGATGTCCTCGCCAGCAAATTTGCACTTACGTATTATTGGCCAGCACTATGTCACGTGGCCTGCTATGGGGTGTCGGGAGGTCGAGTTCTAGGTTTCCAGCTTCTATCAAAGAGGAAAGGAGGGGAGAAAGATAGGTCCTGAGTGAGCCAACCTACCATGTCTGCTCGGTACGCCGAGTAAGGAGCCCAGTCTCTGGCAGGTACAGAAGCTCTCCAAACAGCAGCTCTGTACCTCCCGACGCAAACAAAACTGCAAGTGGTTTGTGTCTGGGCTGAGGTAAGCCAGCCCACCAAGCAACTGCATTTCTTGGAGCACTGTAATCAACACTCTCTAGGAATGCAAATGTGGTTTGCCCAGGAAAGGGTGATAAATAAACACTTCTCTCCTTTCCAGCTCTGCAGAGCCATCTCTGTGGGCTTATGCACCAGAAGTTTCTAGGGCAAAATAAATAAACAGGCTGTTTTGCTTTTCTCAAAAATGAGGGTGGTTTTCAAAAGACAACCGACAGAATGGGAGAAGATATTTCCAAATGACATATCAGATAAAGGGCTAGTATCCAAAATCTATAAAGAACTTATCAAACTCAACACCCAAAGAACAAAGAATCCAATCAAGAAATGGGCAGAAGACATGAACAGACATTTTTCCAAAGAAGACATCCAAATGGCCAACAGACACATGAAAAAGTGCTCAACATCGCTCGGCATCAGGGAAATCCAAATCAAAACCTCAATGAGATACCACCTCACCCCAGTCAGAATGGCTAAAATTAACAAGTCAGGAAACGACAGATGTTGGTGGGGATGCAGAGAAAGGGGAACCCTCCTACGCTGTTGGTGGGAATGCAAGCTGGTGCAGCCACTCTGGAAAACAGGATGGAGGTTCCTCAAAAAGTTGAAAATAGAGCTACCATACGATCCAGCAATTGCACTACTGGGTATTTACAAAGATACAAATGTAGGGATCCGAAGGGGTACATGCACCCCGATGTTTATAGCAGCAATGTCCACAATAGCCAAACTGTGGAAAGAGCCAAGATGTCCATCGACAAATGAATGGATAAGGAAGATGTGGTATATATATACAATGGAATATTATGCAGCCATCAAAAGGAACGAGATCTTGCCATTTGCAACGATGTGGACGGAACTGGATGGTATTATGCTGAGCGAAATAAGTCAGTCAGAGAAAGACATGTATCATATGACCTCACTGATATGAGGAATTCTTAATCTCAGGAAACAAACTGAGGGTTGCTGGAGTGGTGGGGGGTGGGAGGGATGGGGTGACTGGGTGATAGACACTGGGGAGGGTATGTGCTCTGGTAAGCGCTGTGAATTGTGCAAGACTGTTGAATCTCAGATCTGTACCTCTGAAACAAATAATGCAATATATGTTAAGAAAAAAAAAGAAGAAGAAGAAGATAGCAGGAGGGGAAGAATGAAGGGGGGGAAATCAGAGGGGGAGATGAACCATGAGAGACAATGGACTCTGAAAAACAAACTGAGGGTTCTAGAGAGGAGGGGGGTGGGAGGATGGGTTAGCCTGGTGATGGGTATTAAAGAGGGCACGTTCTGCACGGAGCACTGGGTGTTATGCACAAACAATGAATCATGGAACACTACATCTAAAACTAATGATGTAATGTATGGTGATTAACATAACAATAAAAAAATTTTTTAAAAATGAGGGTGGTTTTGTTTTTTGTGTTTTGGGATTTTTTTGTTTTTTTGTTTGTTTTTGGTTTCCCTTTACGGAGCTAAGCCATCTCGCACTTTCACCTACAACCCCTACTGGCCTCTGTGAGAACAAGCTTCCGGCTGGCAGCTGTAACCTAGCCACTAGGCCATTCTTGTGGACACGCTCAGGCCCTCGAAGATAATGGGAAGGGAGCTGACCTTTCTTCGGTTTCACATCTGTTAACTCGTGTAATCCTCACTGCACATCTGCAAGCAGGGCATAAGCATTTCTCTTTGCCAAAACTACAGCTCAGGGCAAATGTTCAGGGTCATCCAGCAGGTAGGCAAGGAGCGGAGACACAAACCCAGCTCTGTCTGGGGCCTCTACCCTTCCCAACGCAACCCGTTGCCTCCAGAAGTATTGCTTTCTGTTTTATTCTCCGTTTGAGGTCCCCAAACAGTCAGGCATTTCCTCCAACATCAGGAGCTGGTGGAAAGGTTGTCATAGTTACAGTGGAAAGTCAGGGTGTTGGGGCTGCGGCTACCCCCAAGACCTCTGCTCCTCGGGGAGGCCGGCCTCTGACTGTGTGTTTGCAAGGAGGTGGGCTGGAGTGGCAGAGACTACCAGAATGTGACCTCAGAGGTCACCCAGTCCAACGCCCTCATGGGACAGATGAGGAAGCTGAGACTCTGAGAGACGGGCGAAAGGCAACAGTAAGAAGAGAGAAGAGAACTCAGGCCTCTAAACTTGTAGGTCATTTGCTTTCTCCAGCGAAGCAGGCTCCTGATGGTTTCCAGGCTCTCAGGTGGCCTCTCCCAGTCAATCAGCAAGCCAGGCTGGGAAGTCACCCCGATGAGCCTACTTACAGACTTTAAGGCATTCACTGAATATTTCTAGAGCACTTACCGCAGGCCAAGCACTAGAGCTAGAGCAAAGAACAACAAAGATAATGACCCAATGCTCATGGAGCTTATATCCTAGTGGGGCAGACAGAGCAGAAGTAAATAAATGGAGAGAAACAGGAAGATAGCAGATATCAGAGAGTGATGAGTTCCTCAGAAAACAACACAGAGAGAAGATATGGAGTGACCGGGGTGTGCTTCAGCACTGGGGTCAGGGATGAGCTCGCCAGGGGCTGACATCTAAGCTGAGACCTGAATGACAGGAAGAAAGTAGCAGGTGAAGATTGGGGGTGGGGGGTGGGGGCGGAGAGCTGTTCACATGTAGGACACAGCAGGTGCAAAGCCACTGAGCTGGGGGGATGAGCTTGGCTGAGTGAGGAAGAGAAAGGAGGCCACTGGGGCCTGAGTTCAGGGAGCAAGGGAGAGAGAAAAGTGTCAAGGTAGGAGATGCAGGCCAAGGGTGGATCCTGTAGGGCCCCCTTCAGCCAGGGAGAGAATTTGTTTTTGTTCTCAGTACAATAAGAGGTCACTGGACGGTTTTAAATATACAAGTGCCGTGGTCTCACTTAGGCTTTGAATAGATCATTCTGGATGCCCTGGAAAGAACAAGAAAAAGGGCAAGAATAAGAAGAGGGAATGAGTGGTCAAGCGATGCCAGCAGTCCTCTAGGGCCTATGTGCATTAAACCATAAAGCTGGGGTTCTCCCAAGGCTGCTACCTCAGGCAGCTGTGCAGGCTGCCCCAAAGCCGAGCATGCCTTTCACCGAGACTCCAATATGAACAGCATCCTCTGAAGCTGTGCATCATGGGTCTGGCTTTTTAGTACCTTATGATTCTCAAAGACACCACCCTTACGTACTCGTGTCAAAGGAGCAAAATAGAAATCCCTTCAGACTATTTTCTACACGAAAATAAGACAGACAAACCACAAATCATCTACGTCGAGGACTGGATCTTTAATTATGCAGTGAAGTAAGTATGCAGAATAATAAAATCTAAGATAACCTTGTACCTTTAATTAACTCATGTCCAGTGGAAAATATATTAATCCCTTGGTTATTGGCCCCGATGCTTAGAAAAGAAATCATGGATGATCCAAAAAATCAGTTCTATAATTTATATTTGGGCTAACAATGCACTTAATGATGAGTACTGAGAGGCAAGTTGGAGCTATTCAATGTCCAAATTGAATTATAAATGTTTTAAAAAAATATTCATTCTCTCATCAAATATTTTGCATGCCCACTATTCACCAGGCCTGCTGGGTCCTGGAGCAAACAACCAACCAATATATTCCCTGCCTTTGTGGACCTTAGAGTGTAATGGCTGGACAGACATCGAACCAGAAAAACACGCAGAAATAGGCAGCTACAATTTTTAATAAGGCCTGTAATAGAAAAGAGCAGAGAGAATCATGGAGAGGTTCTCATTTAGACCGTGAGGGTCAGAGAAAGCCTCTCCGTTGAAGCTTTAAGATGGCCAAGGGCCACCCTGGTCATTGACACACTTCCATTGCTCCCCCCCTCATCCTTATCTCTTACCTCTCTTCAAACAAATACTTGCACAGGGACTCACTCCCCTAACCCCTTATCCTTCCCTCCCAACCCCATGCCCTCCAAGCCCTGTGACCCCAAGTGCAAACAGACAACCCTCAGAGCCATCATGCGGAATCAAGGAGGAGTCAGGAGCCAGAGTACCAGACAGAAAGGAGCATGGAACTTCTTGGTCTGGTTCTCACACAGGATCTCACTCCTTTTATGACCTTTGGGAATTGCTTCCTCTCTCCAGAAGTCTCAGTGTCCCCCATCTGTCAAGTGGAAGGAAGCACACTGTCCCTAGAGTCCCCAGGTGAGTTCCCAGATGTCCTTGGAGGGTCCCCGAGCAGACTGGCAGACCACCAGGCCAGACTGAGAGCAGAGAGGCTGAGAGCAGAAGGAAAAGCCCTAATCCTTCCAGATCCCCTATAGACTGAGCCTGGAGCAGGGCCAGACCCCATGCAGGGCTCCCAAAAGACTGCTTTACAAAACCTGCTTGCTAGCCCCTGACATTTCTTCCCTCCAGGTTTCAGAAACAAGCCCTTGAGACCAGATGAGGAATGTGGTAGGAATAACGTGATTGCAGAAAGTGTGTGGATTTTGTTTCTGGATGCATCACTTGACATAAAGTCAGATACGAGTTGCTCACGCTATGACACTTCTAGTCTCCTCACTCAGCGTCCATCCTGTGAGTCTGGCCCAAAGCACTCTTCATTAGCACAAAATCCTGCAGTGGCAACGTGACTTCTGGGGACAGAGGCCCAGGCTAGCTCTAGGCAAGAAGAGGAGAAGATAAACCTTTTTTGCCATTTCCTATTCCCGCCTCTCCTGGGCTCGGCTCTGCCATCTCTGAGAGTTGGACTGGGGAACAGCCAAGGAGAGCCGGTCATGGAAGGAGAGGTGGGGGAGGGGAGCTGCTATGGACCTGAATAAAAGGAAGGGATAGGGGGCATATATGTGCCTCGAAGGAGGGAGGTAGTCCTAGTCTGGGCCCTAGTTGCTGTTCTACCAACACCGACTGGGTGATATCACGTCCCTCTCCTGAGGGGAAATGAGATCACACTGGACAACCCTGAAGCCATCTTCCAGCTCTAAACTTTTAAAATGCTCAGCAAGTGCTAGTTTCTAGAAGAAATGGGGCAGGAGATGGACTGCGGGTATCCCTGTTTGATAAAAAGGGTGTGCACTGGTGCTGCCCTTGCCCACCTCTTTCAGGAGCAGTACACCCAATGAATGATGACTAAGAGCTTGACACATTCCTGGGGACTTTGGTGGACTTCAGCACAGAGATGAAGGATCCAGGGCTATTCATGACAGTTGGGGGCTGGGGCCGGGGCAGCCCACATCACCCCAGCATATCTAATGCATTTAAGAGCCACTGCCCCAGCTGACCAGATCTGGGAAATTTATGTTAACAGTGTTTTAGACTAAGCCCAAATCATATTGCATGCTATCAGCAGAGTCTCTTGATTGTCGTATAATTTATTTCACATTTACTACAGTCTGTTGTTGTCCATCACTGTGCTAGGTGCTGGAGAAGTAAAGATGAATAGAATCCAGTCCTTGCATTCCAGCAGTTCCCAACTGACCTGCTGGAGCACCGTGGGGTGTCTTGAACCATTAGTCCAAATGGTACCTATTGCACGACCCCATCGGGGCAAGTGAAGTCTGGTGGGCACACAGTCTGGCGAGCAGATTATAGCTGGCCATTGGTCTCCCTTTGCCTTTTCAGTTGAGCACCCTGGTACAGTAAACAATCTGTATATATCATAATGAGATGCCAACTTTCAATTAATGTCTAACATATACTTTTGCTCTAATGCAAAATGCATGTTAGCAGTATCTGTCAAATGGAACACGGCCCCCAAAAGTCACATGATAGTGGAGAGTGGAGTAAGCTGGCTATGAGAAGAGGTGAGAGATGAAAAATCTAGCCAACATGGCGGCTATTAGAACATAAGAAAATGTAACACTTGAGATACACAAGGGCAGGTATGATAGCAGCAAACTAATATTAGAGGGAGACCAAATGAGAGTGTGGTAACAGCGGATGCTTTCGAAGTCACTGCAGGACCTGGTTATACTGTAGCCATAATTGCACTGTAATTATTCCTGACTTGTTTAATGTGTTTTTTAGTATTTTAATGCCTTCAACTGTGCCACACACAATAAAATCAGTAAAGTAAACCAAAAAAAAAAAAAAAAAAAGGTTGGAAACCACGAATCTAGTGGAAAAGAAATGTATAAGAAAATAATTCCAGCTCTACGCTTAAATTCCTAATGGAGACATGAGATCAATAGGAGCAAGGCACTTAGTTCTAGCTAGAGAGGCCAAGGAGGGCTTCCCAGAGGGGTAGATAATTAAAACAAGTTTTGAAGGTTGAGTAAGAGTTCACCAAGTATACAGGGCAAGAAAGGCTTCCAAGTCATGGGAACCACTTGGGCAAATGTGTGGAAGAAAGAACAAGCTGTACATGGTGGTATGGCTGGAAAGCACAGAAGGAATATACAAGTGTCAAGAGGGGAAGGTGACGCCAACTCACAAAAGGATACTAAGGGTGTGATCTGGTGATATTCCTCCTTCAAATTCAAACTCCCGCCCCACCCCTGCAGAAAAAGTAAGATGATTCTGAAGATACACATGATGGAAATTTCTCTGGGGTCAACAAAATGCCACAAGCCTTAATGTTTTAACTTAGGTAGAAAACACATAACACTAGCTAAGTAGTTGGCAGAAATATCAAGGACACGGTTCTGCCGAGTAGAAGCCTATATTCAGGATCAGTTTCCTAGTTTGTGTGACCCATGAAAATGTGGGGTCTCTGAAAAGTATTAGGAATTTCAAGACAGCAACAGCAGAGCATTAAATGAAGTGCTGGTCCGATTGAAGCATGGAGCCTTGTGCAGTTTGCCCTAGTGACCAGCCCTATGACTGAGGGAGACCAGAAGGCCTTATTAGAACATTTTCCTCTTCATTGGAATTGGATTTATTTCTTTGGGTAAGAGAGAAGGATGGATGATGGGAGAGGTTGAGAGGCCAATTCAAGGCATCAAAAATATTTTTTTAGCTGAATTTTCAACATTTTTGTCCTCAAAGTATCCCTAATAGCAAGAAAAATGTGGGGTATAGCAACCCTGCTTTTTACAACTTGTTTGAGAGTTCCCATGTCACTGAAAAATGCATGCATATTTTGCATTCTTTTTTTTAATTGAGGTACAATTGACATTATAACATTATATTAGTTTCAGGTATATAACATAATGATTCGTTCTTTGTATATATTGTTAAATGATCATCACAATAAGTCTAGTTAATATCTGTCACCTAACCTAGTTACAAAAAATTTTTTTCTGATGATGAGAACTTTTAAGATCTACTTTCTTAGCAACTTTCAAATATGCAATACAGTATTATTATAGTCACCATGCTGTATATTACATCCGCATGATTTATTTATTTGTAACTGGAAGTTTGTACATTTTGACCCCCTTTGCCCATTTCTCCCGCCCCCCCAACCCCACCTCTGGCACCCACCAATCTATTTGCTGTACCTATGAGCTTGGTTTTTGGGGTTTGTTTGGGTTTTTTTAGATTCCAACATATAAGTGACATCATGTGGTATTTATCTTCTCTGAGTTATTTCACTTAGCATAATGCCCTCAAAGTCCATCCATATTGTTGCAAATGGCAAAATTTCATTCCTTTTTATGGCTGAATAATATTCCATTATATATATATATATTTTTTTTTTTTTTTCTTGATCCATCCATCCACTGATGGGCACAAGTTGTTTCCATATATTGACTATTGTAAATAATGCTGCAATGAACATGGGGGTGCAGGTATCTTTTTGAGTTAGTGTTTTCATCTTCTTTGGATAAATGTCTAGAGGTAAAATTGCTGGTAGTTTTATTTTTGATTTTTTAATTTTTGGGGAAACCTCCATACTATTTTTCATAATGGCTGTACTAATTTACATTCCCACCAAGAGTGCACAAGAGTTTCCTTTTCTCCACATCCCACATTCTTCTTAATGTTTATTTAAATATGAAAGATGCTATTAGTAAGGTGGCTGGTTATAAGAAAAATACACAAAAATTGACATCCTGCAATGGAATCAAGATATCAGACAGACAAGATACCTGCTTCTACATCTCCACCTGCTCCAATCCCATGACATTACAGAAATAATGTTTGGAAAAAGGAATAGATCTGTAATGTTGCTGGAAATCAAGGAAGGGTGCTTACCTGCAGACTGGAAATATTGAAGACCATTTTTTTAAAAAAAAAAGATAGAATTGGATTGATGAAGAAATGATAAGAAAAAAATATTCAAGCCAAACATGAATAGAATAAACTACTCAAGGTAAGAATAGCTGTTCAAGCTCAGAGCGATCAAATCCATGTGGAGGAGAGTGCCTGAGCCCCTCCTCAGTGTTATCGGTTGAGTAATTCAGAGCAAGGGGCCGGTCAGGCTGGCCGTTCCTCCCAGCCATCCGTAAACAGGGAGCAGTTTGCAGATTGGGCATTTCCTCTGGGGTGAAGCTGTCATCAGTGTTCTCTAAAGGGGAGTTCTGACTCAAAAATCTTGTGAGTTGGGGCCAATAGGCAGAGTAGGACCTCAGTTAACTGGCTTCTGAGAGGGATGGAGATCCCCACCTTCAGGGGCTTGTGCCCACAGACCTCACCCCGCACAGACAACTCCCCACAGTAACTGGGGAGGAAAACGGCATTTGGAATAGGCACCAGGGATTTCCAATGGGGTTGTGAAAAATCACTGTGGTCAGATATCAGCCTGTGTAAGAGCTAGTTTTTAGACATTTGTCAGATCTTCATGTGGCTAGATAATTGATCAATGTATAAATATTGCATGAATGTTTGAAAAGATGGTAAAATCTCTGATAAATCAGGATGCTCCCTTTATATATCTGTTAGTCCATACTTATTCATCGTATCATTTAAATCTTCACTGCCGTTCAATGTGTGCCATGTGTGTTAAATTTTCTGGTAGCCACATCAAAATAAGTCAAAGAAACTGTTAAGATGAAGTTTAATAGATTTTGTTAAACTCAATATATCTAAAATATGATACTTTCAACACTTAATATTTTAAAATAACATTTTTCATACTAAATCTTTGAAATCTGATACGTGTTTTCTGCTGATAGCACATCTCAATTTGAACTAGCCATATTTAAGGTGTTCAGTAGCCTCATGGCTCCTGGCTATAGTATGTGGCTAGTCACTGCTGAATTGAACAGTACAGTTCTAAATCCTTGGTTATCTCTTGTCTACTTGAACTATTGTTCTGTTTATATGTTTTGAAACTGCACAAAGATTCACGAGTGGACAAGAACAAAACAAAAAGCCTCTTCTTGGACCATTAATTCTTTGCACTTTGAATTCCATTTCATTTATGTTAATATGGGCACACCTGTTTCTTGGTGTTAGCATTTCCTTGGTTAATGCATCTTTTCCGTTCCTTTATTTTGCAGCTTTCTGTGTCTGATATTTTTTATGTGTCCCTTTGAAACAACATTTAACTGAATTTTGTGTTGTTACCCAATGTGAGAGTTGCTGCCTTTTAATGGAGACTTCAACCAAATCACATGAAATTGCGAGCATTGGTATATTTGGATTTATTTTGTCCATATACTTGTACTTTTTACTTACTATACTTTCTTATTGTTTCTATTCTTCCTTTCGTTCCTTATTTTTGTTTGGTTAATCAAAATTTTAGGTGCTGTTTCCTTTTTTTTTTTCTTTTGGTAGTGTTGCATTTATATATCCTATTTTTCTTCTTCCAGCATTTACCTTTCATTTTTTTTCAGCAGAAGAAAGCAGACAGTTTATTGCCAATGATGTGTGATTGTCAACTGATTTTATCTTGTTCTTTTTTTTGGTCATTGTTATCTTTAATTTTAACTAAGTTTAAGTCACACAAATATTTTCTCCTTGTGAAAAACTAACATTATAGGTTTGATCAAATTCCTCTTTAACTACATTCCCAATCCCAGTCCTCTCTCAAAAGGTAATGACTGTAATTACATTTGAAACATATTCTACCAAAAAAAAATTTTTTTTAAAGAAACATATTCTATCAACTTTTTCCATGCATTTCATTATATAAATTTGCATATATACTTGTATATGTGTATGTGTGTGTGTGTGTGTATCCACAAAAAAAAATTGTATTTTCTGCTATTCTATTGCTTGATATTTATCATGAAGGAACAGTCGAATAGGTAGGCAAAGATATATGCGAAAAAAGTTTGCATAACCATATTGGAAATACTTATTGGAAACATCCTAAATATGCATCAATAGGGGAGAGGATTGGTTAAATAGACTGTGGTACATCCATACGTTGTAGCAAAAAAATATGTACTATATTCTTAAATCCACTGACATAAAAAGATGACTAAAATATATTCTAAAATGAAATAAATCTGCTTACAAACACACACATGCATACAGACACAATTTACCAAAATAATATGGTGATTATTTCTGATGGCTACGATTTCAGATAATTTTACTTTCTTCTTTAATATTTTATATTGATCAAATTTTTCTACAATCAGCATATACAGATGTTACACTTTTGAAAATATATTGAAAATGTATTCCCCCCCAAAAAAATAAATTTTAACATAGATGCTCTGGGAATATTCATCATGTTTATCCAAAGGCTTCTCTTCCTCCCCAGCAGGTGACCTTGGATGCCTGGAAAAGCCTCTGCCCCAGTTATAGAAGCAGTCTCTAGAAAACTTGGGGAAGATGAAAGAGGACTAGCTGCATGTGCTACACATACTAAAAAATTCAAGCTGTAAATATTTGTCATTTTGCATGTTATTTATATATTTGCTCAGCTGTCTGTACTTACGTTTGCTGTACCCTAGATGTGCTTTTCTATGTTTTGCCTTAAATAATGTTCTCCTGGGAGAAAACCAGTCTGTAAAGTCCTTCATGTAGAATGCCAAGAGAGCATTTCAAGCAACTGGACATCTGAGCAATTATCTTGACATTGTTAATAAAGATCAATAATTATTTCAAGCACTAATTAGTGCAAGGAGTGTTCTTGATGTCATTAGAAGTCTATCTCACAACAGTTTAAAATCTCCTACATCTAGTATAACATACCTCTCACGGGAATTATACCTGAGATCGTGCAATTCGATTCCACAATCGTTTCTTTACCACCTCCTATGAAACACCAGATATCATTGCAAAAATGAGGAGGCTAAGTCATCACGTTCACAGTCAAATGCAGGTTGAATTCAAGCTAATCAAAACTGATCAATATTTAACATCTGATCATTTGCCAGTCCTTCTGCAAGAGGAAAGGTACTGACCAGATGATATGTAGCTCTATTTTTCACATGGATGATGAAACCAAGGCCAGTTTCCATTCTCTAAGAGGGTAGAAAGGCTCTCAGGAAGAGTTTTTCCCCATTTTAAGGATTTAAAGGGGAAACGGGCTGCCAGACACACTGATTGATGCGTATGCAGAGAGACGAGACTTCTACCCGAGTTTTTCTACCTCCAAGAACGGAGCTGTTTTTCTTGGGAATGGCTCGGAGTCTGTACAAAGAGTTCTTATCAGGACCACAGCAGCATGGCAGTGTAACCCAGCAGGAATGTCAGGGGGGCAGGAGGAGAGATCGTGACAGGCTCCTTCATTTCCTTGCAACCTTCCCAGGGAGTGACTGGAAACCATTTTGAAAGACAGGCTTGTGCTCAGGGGATGGAGACATCCAAGTTTTATGTATCCTGACCTGCGATGGTACAACCTGAATGTTGAGCTAAGCTAATGTACCATGCCTCCTGAGGATGCCAACAACACCAGATCACACTCTTCAGAGCGGTGTGCGCATGTGTGTGTGTATGTGTATGTGTAACCATCCATACGCACACAAAGGTATTTTCTGTGACTCTTTTCTATTTCTAGGAATAGATACAGAAATTCGATTTCTGGGAATGGATATAGATACTGTTGGCAGGGAGCAAGGATATGTGCCGGCACGGAGGGGATCCCACGAGATCTACCCTGTAACTCCAAGTAACAGGGACAGGTCGTTATAGAGCAAAGGAGCCTAAGTGTTATTACTATTATTTTTACATTTCTCGGAAAGTCTCTACAACCTCTCTACTCCAGCTCTCCACGTTGGATCACTCTATCAGATGTAATGGTGCCAGAGTGCGGACTGAAAACAGCCACCGGCCCCCAGCAGGGCAGAGGATATGCCAGGCCTGGATGAGAAGCACAGGTCTCCCCATCTGGGACCAAAAGCCCTCTTTCACTGTAGCTTCATGCTTAGGATTCCACAACCCCTCCCTTTTTTTTCCTCCCTAAATAAGAGACTGCTCTTCCCATTTTGCAGATGCGAAAAATGAGGTCCAGACCTAGCAGCCACACCCAAGCATTTGTGACTAGGCCAGTGCTTGGAGCTCAGGGGAAACCACTAACTGGGGAGACCATGACAACAAGAGCTGTCTCTTACATTCTCAGTTCAATCCCTGGGAAAAAAATGACAACATTCTTCGTGTGAACACAGAGTAACTGTACCGAAGACTTCCGACTCATGTCCCATTCTCCTCACTCCTCGCCTGGCCCAAGCCAGACCCCCTTCCCTCCCCACAGATCTTAGATTCTCCACCTGCTCCCTCATCATCTTCAAGTGAGTTCTGTGAAATAAAATGAAACAGTAGGATCTTGTTAGTGGAGCCATGGTGAGGGCAGGGCCCGTCCTTCACAGAAGGTGAGGACAAAACAAGACAAAGTCCACAAGTCCAGGAATTCATATGCTAGACCTGTGCGGTCTGGTGTGGCAGCCCCTGGCCACGTGCAGCTATTGAGCGCTTGGGATGTGCGAAGTGCAACAGAAAGACTACGTTTTTTGTATTTCAATTAATTTTAATTCAATTTTAAAACTGACCATTTGGTTTGGTTATTGGAAAGCATAAGTATGTATGAAGCAACTGAGGTTTGTAACTCTACTTCTTCAACCATAACCATTATGAAATCTAAATACAGATCAAGTATTTCTGATGAAAATGTAGTGTCTAAACTCAGATGTGCTCTGAGTATAAAATACACAGCAGAGTTGGAAGACTTAGCAGGAAGAAAACGTACAATAGCTCATTAATAATTTTGATATTGATGCATGTTGAAATGAACATACATACTTTAGATATATTGTGTGCAATAAAATTGTATCATTAAAATTAATTTCACCTGGTTCTTCTTTTTACATTTTTTAATGTGGCTACTAGGAAACTGTAAATTACATATCATATTTCTATTGGTTCTCTGCTCTAGATGTTTGATGTTCCTGGGGATAATGCTGGAGAGGGGATATCCTGGTCCAGGGGCTCATTCATCACTTGCCCTCTCATATTGTTACAAGGTCCCTCCAGAACACTTTCCAACCCTCTCTTTCTGAATTACTGGTTTAATGTTACTCACATTGTGAACACGCACTTCCCCTCATCCTTACCCACCGACAGCATTCTCTCTCCTCCGGCCTGCTCCCCCTTCTCTCCTCTGCCTGGCTTTGGGAAAACCCATTTCTACTGTGAAGAGTTCTTCTCTTCCTCCCCATTTCTGTCTCATCCTTTAACACCACCTTCTCTGACTTTTTCTGACAACCTCCATCTCTTGAAACTACTTCATTAGAGGTCAAGGTCTTAACAAGAGGTCTGCTTCATTAGAGGTCTTGCAAGAAGGTCAGAGGGAGAGGCCGTCACAGGCTTGCTCAGGCCTCTCTCCTGCCATATTGCTCTGCCTCTCCTCCCTAACGCTGGTGCTCGCTGTTCATGCCCTCTGTCCTCACCCCCTCGACTTCACGCTCCCCTTCTCTCTTGACGCCCCCATCTCAGGTCAGATTTCTGGAAAACGGACTCTGCATGGAGATGGAGGTCTCGGGAAATAGCCTTGGGAACAAGGCCTGTAAGAAAGTGAGGAAGTGGGACTGGACAGAGAGTGAACTTGAACCGAGGTGCAGTTTCCACAGAGGCCTCTGCTAATCCCTTGGGAAGCTCTGGAGCTAGAATAGTCCTGCAGGGTCCTCCCGTCTGAAAGTAAGAGGATGTGCCTTTGTATCCCTGCACCAACTGATCGGACCAGATGCCCCCAAGGAGGGGCAATGTGGCTTATACTCCCTATCCTGAAATGATTCTCTCAAAAGTCTCCCAAAGATCTCTTCAGCTCCAAGTCTAACCTGTTTTCTTGGGTGCCCTCCTCCTGGGTGCCCTCCTCTTCCGTGTCCCTGTAGCCCGGGCTTCTCCTGGATCTGAGCATTCTGCACAAGTGCTGGCCCTCCTGGATGGTGTCAATTTCTTTCACTGGCTCCTTTTCGAGCTTCCACCTGGGCTCTGTCCTCAGCCCGGCCCTCTCTACATTGTCCAAACTCCCTCCATCTTGTCTTCCCTCTGCTTCACAGCACTCCAGGTCTTCCTCCAGACTTCCACACTCAAAGCACCGGCATGGTCCTTCTTCAGACCCCCTCGCTACCCCTCCATCTATGACACACACGGCAAGCTCTGTGGAGCCCCCCGTCCGCTGCATCTTCCACATTCACCCCCATTTCAGGCCTGCCCCTCACAGGGACCACTGCAATCACCTCCTGCGACCTCCACCTGGTCCGCTCTGCTGATTTTTGCTCTGGTGCTATGCTTCTGTCAGCAATCCCTGCTTCCAAAGGCTTCCCTGACCTAGCGCCCTAGTAAATTGGTAACCTTGCTTGCTGCAGTCAAGTTTCAGAAGAACGTGGGTGGATAAGCGCAGGCCTTTGTTACTTTGAGAAATAATATGCTGCACAGGTAGAACAGAGCCAGTTCTCCGCAGCTTCACACCTGTTCTCAACCAGGGCACGGCCTGTGCTGTGTCTACTCCTCC
The DNA here is from genome assembly GCF_964656455.1 of Halichoerus grypus. Taxonomy (NCBI): domain Eukaryota; kingdom Metazoa; phylum Chordata; class Mammalia; order Carnivora; family Phocidae; genus Halichoerus; species Halichoerus grypus. The sequence continues at coordinate 79,761,065 of NC_135717.1, read as the reverse complement.
TCTTTTCTCCAGTCTGGGAGGAGGTCTTGAGGCTTCCTGGGCCCAGGAAACAGAAAGCCAAGCCCATGGTCTAGAGGGCTCTCGCTGGGACAGGGCACCGATGGGAGGCTTCCTTATATATAGGGGGTAGGCAGAGGGAGAGGGGCGGCTCTTTGGGATCAGAGGGGCTTGTCCCTAGAGTCCCCGGGAGCCCCCACAGGCCAATGTCTCCCCGGACCTGAGCCACGCACCAACCCAGGGGAAGAAAGCAAGACCTGGGAGAGCACCCCCCCTCCGGGTCTGGGAAAGGGGGAGCGGGGGAGCCGCGGGTTTGTGAGCCTCCCCTCCCCTCCCCGCAGGGATCCCCGGGCAACCACACAGCTGCCCCTAACTCCGACTTAATTGGCTCTGTGAGCTCCGAATTGAAAAGAGGCCAGCTCCCAAACAAAGACGCGGCCCAGCTCTGGGCTTCTGGGCGAGGCCAGCCCGGCTGGGAGGAACGGAGCCTGGGACTCGGAGGGGGCGAGCCGGGAGGGTGGGCGCTCGGGAAGCGGGGCGGGGCGGGCCGGCAGGAAGTGCCCGGGGTGCTGGGCTGGAGCCGGGCTGCCCGCACCCTGACGCTCTCCCGCTGGGAGGGCCCGGAGCGCCGCCGCGCCTCCCGAAGCTCCCGCTCCCGTCGCTGCGTGCGGAGCTCGGCTGCCCGCGGGGCCGGGTAAGTGCGGGGGGCGGCGGAGCAGCTCGCGGGGCTCGGGAGGGCCGGGGCGGGGGAGGCGGGGGGAGGCGGCGGGCGGGTCGCACCCCCACCTCCCTCCCCGTGCCGCGCGGCCCGCCGTGCTGAGCCGGACGGTGGCCGGGCCTGGGCGGTCGGGGGCCAGCCGACTCTGGATGCGGAGCGGGGGCGGGAGGCCTCGGGTTCCTCTGGGTGGACGCGGGCGCACACTGGGCTCTGCGGGGGTCGCAGCGTTTGTGTCCCTAATTATACTCTTGAGTCATGAGTCCGCCTTTCTGCGCTTAGAGCCTTGGGAGAGGGCTCTGGGCTTCTGGGTGTCTCGTGCCGCCCAGCGTGCTCGGTGCCTGTCTGTCTCTCGTCAAAATGTCATTTTCTTTGTCCACCTGGATTCTGGTAGCTGGCTCTTAGGCATAAGCCCGGGGTGACCGGTCCAGAGTAATCCTAGCTAGAATTGTATAGAGTTAGCAGAGTTTGCTAAATGCTGGCAGCTGGTGTGGCTTCTGTGTCCCATGGGGACACATCTGTGTATTTGTGGGGACATGGCTATGCAGGCCCCGTCACCTGTGTTTGCCTGTCCAGTCCTGCAGGTGCAGTTGGCCGGTTTGGTATGGGAAGAAGGAAGATGTGGATGGTTCTAGGGTGTATTTTCCCAGTGGTATGTTCAGTATTGACAAGCGTGAACTGGCTGAAAATATGAAAATATGAAAGGAAGGAGGGGTCAGTCGGGTTGGACAGGAGAGCATCTCACCTTGGGTCTAAATTGCTACAGATCTCTCCAGCATGTGGGCACACAGTATGAGGCAGGGATAGCAAGAAGAGAAGAGGCAGCTTCTGGAAACCCTCCTTAGTACACTCCAGTGCATAAGATGTAGGTGGAATCGGGAGAGAGGGAATGAGTGTGGTATTAAACCAGGGTGGATACTCTGTGTTTAATCTGTGAGCAGTTTGATGATAGCTACCTTTGGAATCTGGAGCCCTGGGTTTGAATCATAATTCAGTGGTTGTTACTATGTTACTAGTGATGTTCCCTGCACAGGTCTCTCGGAGGTTCAGTTGCTTGTGTGCCAAATGGGATTTAGAACTGCTGTCCTGGGACGCCTGGGTGGCTCAGCCGTTAAGCGTCTGCCTTCGGCTCAGGTCATGATCCCAGGGTCCTGGGATCGAGCCCCACATCGGGCTCCCTCCTCAGCGGAGGGCCTGCTTCTCCCTCTCCCACTCCCCCTGCTGTGTTCCTTCTCTCACTGTGTCTCTCTGTCAAATAAATAAATAAAATCTTAAAAAAAAAAAAAAAAAGAACTGCTGTCCTGCCTACCTCAGGAGGTACTGGAGGCTCAAATTGGCTAATGCCTGGGAAAGTGCTGGGACAGCCTTAGGCTCGGAGGGCGAAGGGCAAATGCTGGGCACATGGGGTGGAGTCTGAGGCTTGGGGAACACTTTGAGGGCCTGGAGCTATTTGGCTGGGGTTAGTAAAGGGAGCCATTTGCATACTGCTTCCCATGATATTCAGCAGGAGCGTGTGCCCAGAGGCCAGCTTTGGACTCTTGGTGTGTTTGATCCGTACAGACCTTGTGGTGCTGGAGGTTTTGTATGAAAGCCTTCTACAGCCCAGGAGGAAAACCGGCTTGGCTGGCCTTTAAGTTGTGTAACCCTAGAGCAACTTGACTTTGCAGGGAGCCTTCCTCTGGGTGAGCCGCCATCTTGCTTTTATCTTCATGCCACCAACAGAAGCAGTAAAGAGCCCTTTCCACGGTTTGAAGCCAGGGACATAAGAGAGGAGGAAGTTTTCCCAAGCAACGTCATGGGTATGGGATGGCAACTGCATGGTGCTGTCTTCTGGGGTACAGAGCCAGACTCAAACCGGCTGAGGAGGGCTGAGAGGGCACTGAGAGTCATGACAGGCGGCCCTGAACGCCAGGGCGGGTGTGGGGTTTTGTGGGCACTTGGATATCCCCCGTTACAGAGCCTTATTTGCGTGTAGCAGCTGTGTAGTAAACACTGCGAAAGGTAAGAGCCCTGGCCAGGGGGCCTGGAAACCCAGGGTCAAGTCCTGGCTCGGCTCTCAACTTGTGTGTCCTGGGGAACATCACTTCACCTCTTTGGGTCAGCTTCCTCACTGGTCAAAATCAGGGCATCTGTCCAACCAGTTGTTCTGCCCTCCGCTCAGGTTTTACTGCCTCAGAGAGGCCTTTCTTCGATCCCCCATCTAAAGTAGCTTCCTCCTGGGCCACAAGCACATTGCCCTGATCTGATTCTTTCATAGCACTTACCATCGTCTGAACTTAGCTCTGCTATCTCCAGCCATACTGGAAGATTCTGGAAAGCAGGGCCCTCCCCCGGTCCTCCTACCTGCTGGCTCACCAGCCCCTGGAACATAGTAGGTACTCAGAAAAGGTTGTGTCGGTGATCGAGCGAATAACTTAATAAGCAGGGAACGGTGGCATGCTTTTCAAATTGTGCTCCTAGGAGCTTTTGAGGGAGGAGCAAGCCCCATAAGCAGGGCCATGGGTCCCTCACTCCAACAGCTGGGGGTTAATCTGAGTTATGGGCTGGCGTCCAGCTAGGATTTCCTTTGATAAAACTGGAAAACCATTGTATCAGAAGACACCAAGGGGCCTTTTCAAGTCCAAGTTGAAATAATAGTCCTGCAGCTGGACATAGTGCAGGCTCGGCCCTCAAGGAGGACCAACGGCAGTGATTCAGACACATCCCACAGATCACTTCTGCTTGGCCAGGGAAGTCATCATAGGGTTGTTTTTTTGCAACCGGTTTAATTTCCTGAATTTTTGGACAAGGTTAATATGAAGATGATTTTGCACACAGTCCAGCAACCAGAGGTCCATGGGAACTCTGAACTATGTGTGAGATGAGCAGGAGGGGACACTGACTATCTGCAAAGCGGATAAGCCACACTCTGATTGAGAGCTGCCTGTTCAGGGTGACCATGTCTGTCATCATCCTCCCGGGGGTATGTTCCCAGGCGGACTGTCCAGATGTGCCTCCTGCCCAGTAGATGTCACCTCAGCATGCTTTATTCTTGAGTAGTTGGCAGTGGGAAGGAGCCCTCTCTCTGAGCCATTCCTGAGCCTAGAAGACAGTGACGTGATGGCATCCCCTGACCCGCATTTACAGCAGCCTTGTCAACCCCGAGGTCGTCTCTTCCTGTAAATCCGTTTGCAGGAGGCATTGTGGCTCCCATATCAGCACTGTGTGCCCAGGTTTTTGGCACAGAATCCATGTTGACCACCACCTTTGTTAAACCCCATAGGAGTTAGTATAAGACATGTATACTCTAATATAGTTATATAACACATAATATTATATATATGTAATTATGTAAGATACAGTAATGTTGTATAGTATATAATATGTAATATATAACAACATGCTAAATATTATATGCTATTAATATATAAATACATATTATATAATTACATATAGTATATACTGTTAGTATTATATACTATATATACTATTATATATTATTTACAGTACTATATATTATTATATACTGTATATTACTATTACTTTTATTTTATTATTTATTATTTATATTACTATATACAATTATTATATAGTACATAATAGTAATATATAGTATCTAATAGTGTGTGTGTGTGTGTATATATATATATATATATATATATAGTATGTACTAAGAGTATATAACATGTAATGGTAATATTATATATTAATGGCACACCCCTTAATGGAGAAGGAGGTTCAGTTGTTTCATTGAGTTGTTTTGGGGGGGTGGCTGAGGGGGGAGGCTATGGAAAGAAGTGGAAAGGAGAGAGGGAACACAGACACCCCTGGTAATTCCTGCCGACCATTGACCTTGCTTCTTGTAGCAGTCCCTGCCCTGGCTGACCCCTGTGGGCTCCGGGGTTCATGAGATTTGTGCTTAGAAGGGGATGCACTGCAGAGTTGAAGGGGAGGGCTGATCAATATGCACATATTCACCCAGAGCCTCCTCTGAGCCTCCAGGCCTCAGAATACCTGAAGATCTGGCCCCTGACCTCAAGCATCTAGTTGTGAGGAGATTAAAGTCACTCCCAGGAAGAGAGGAGAAAACAGCTGAGGGTACACTGCTGGGATGGCGCTCACCTGAGCCATAGCTGGAGCTCAGGAAAGGAAAGGAAAATCGGTGCGGTGGGACTTGTGGGGGGAAGGGCAGAGAGCCCAGCTCCAGGTCAGGCACTCCAGCCTGGAATCGGGGCCCTGCCCCTTCCTTCTGGTGGCCCTCCGTGTGTTATGTGACCTCACTGAGCTTCGGTTTCTCTTCTGCCAACCAAAGAAAGGACTTCTACTTCCCGGCTGGCCTGGGTACCAATGGATGGCAGAGTTAAGTCCAGAGAGCCCAAATCCAGAGAGGGGCACAGAGCGCCCAGGTGTGGGCTGACCAAGGTGAGCACTCTGGACGAGGGTTTGCGGTAACAAGTGGGGCCTGCCAGGTGGTGACTGCTGCATCACGCGTCCCAGCCCTGATCTTGCGTGCCAGTCATTGGGGGGTACGCCCGGGGCCAACCAACCACCCCTTTTCTCCTCTGGCTGTCTTTCCCCCTGGGCCGTTCTGCTCCCCACACAACTGCGGGCAGGATGCGGCTGGACTTAAGCAGCTCCCTCCCACCTCACTGCCCTGTGTACACATCAGCCCTTCTTAAAGGCTTAAGGGGTTTTACTGCAAAATGCCAAGAATTCAAGAATTGAGGCTGTTACAGAGGTTCAGGAAATGTTAAAGGAAATTGTTCTGATGGTCCCCGATCCGTTTTGAAGTAGTTAAGTTTTGAACTAAAGTAGAGTTCCCTGACCCTCTTTGATGGCAGACAGCAGGGGAGAACCCCGCAGTGGTTCTCACCTGTGTCCTGACTTCCAGATTCTTCTTCTTATTATTATTTGAACAGGGATCTTGTGTTTTGAAAGATTTTTGTCAGCCACACTTCAGTGTAAATGAAAATTTGTTTCTCCATTGGAAACAATTAATCAGACCATAAAAGTGGTAGTGATTTCACTACCCAGTGTCTACTTCTCCCCTTTCTATCATTTACATTTTTAAAAGATCAGTTTAGGGACACCTGGGTGGCTCAGTCAGTTAAGTGTCTGCCTTTGGCTCAGGTCATGATCCAAGGGTCCTGGGATCAAGCCCCGCATCGGGCTCCCTGCTCCGCGGGAAGCCTGCTTCTCCCTCTCCCACTCCCCCTGCTTGTGTTCCCTCTCTTGCTGTGTCTCTCTCTGTCAAATAAATAAATAAAATCTTAAAAAAAGAAAAGATCAGTTTAGACCATTTAACCAACAGATTCTAGTGTGTTGAAAGGCTCAGAAGAGAAAAGAACAAAGAACAGGATTGGGCTGGTGTTGTCCAGTTTGTCTGAGGTTTGGAACAGATTGCAAAATTATAAAAAGTTTTCCATTATCCTGTTCGATCATGTAGGTATGGTAACTAGCCTCTGAAGCTTTTTTTGACAGGCAGAGGCCCACGTTTCTCTAAGTGCTCGTGAAAAGTTGTAAAGACATTTCTCTCTCAGACCCTCCTTCTGCAGACAAGTACTACGGTTCTGACCCTTGGAAAACAATGTCCTGTACTATGGCTTCAGGGTTCTATTCCTCACCACTGCGTGAGGATAGAAATTTACGTTTATTGACTTTTTATCCCTGGCAACTAGCACCAAGCTGGGCAAACAGTGGGAGTTCGGTCAGTATCCACAGAATAGATATTTCAGGAGGGAGCTTATCAGCCATCAATGAGATTGTGCCTCAGGGAGAAGTACCTCAATGAGGGCTGGCTACATAATTTGTCGGACCTGGTGCAAAATGAAATTGTGGACCCCTGGCTCAAAAGGCAGGAAAAAGTGTCATTAAAAGTACTAAAATGTAAAGCCTTTTCCTGTCTTCCGTGGTCTCTTTCTTAACTTGTCACGGTGGGTTTTATTTGCTCCTCAATGGCATTCTAAGAGAAATTAAAATTTTAATTTAGTTTTAATCATTAGCATGAATTTACTAATTCATCTTGATATCATGCAATGCCAGTTTTAAATGCAAGTAGGGGCACCTTGGCTGGCTCAGTTGGAAGAGTGTGCGATTCTTTTTTTTTTTTTTTTTTAAAGATTTTATTTATTTATTTGACAGAGAGAGACACAGCGAGAGAGGGAACACAAGCAGGGGGAGTGGGAGAGGGAGAAGCAGGCTTCCCGCCGAGCAGGGAGCCCGATGCGGGGCTCAATCCCAGGACCTGGAATCATGACCTGAGCCGAAGGCAGCCGCTTAACGACTGAGCCACCCAGGCACCCCAGAGTGTGCGATTCTTGATCTCAGGGTCCTAGGATTGAGCCCCACGTTAAGCGTAGGGATTACTTAAATAAAACAAAATAAAATAAAAGCAAGTATATGAGCATTTAACTCATATGCAGAGTCACCCAAATCACACAGTCCTATGTCCTAGCTCATGTTTTGTTCCTCTCAACACTAGAAATGATGCACAAAATGACTCGATGTTTTTATTTCCCTTCTTGATACACGCACCTTCTGTCAACACACTGTCACACCCCACTTTCAGCCTAAGGGAAGGAAAGGGCTGAAAAGAAAGGCAACCATGCCCAACATGGACACGGGCTTCACTTCCCTTCTGTTCATCATGTTCAGCTTGAGGAGACGACTAATGCAGGAAGTGCCACAAATAGGGAAGGACAGGGTATCATAGGGGTCCTTGGTTGCTGGTGTTTCTTACAATGCATCGCTTGCTTTCTGCACTTGAATCCAGCTCTGGTTCCAGCAGAGAGCCTGACCTCCCTGGGCCATCAGCACCCCCTTGCTCCATGAGAAACCGAACACCTTACCTTGTACTCGATTTGAGGCTCCTTGAGCATCATGCCTGGAGGACCCCCGGGAATTCTGTGCTCACGGGGCATCGAGGATCAAATGAGATCAGCAAGGAACAGTGGACACACTGTGCATTTCTGTCTGCTCACAGTCATGCCCGCCGTCCCATGGGGCTTCACTTACAAAACACAGGCTCAAAGATAAAATTATTAAAAATTCCAAGATGCCAACAGCAGCACATTAAACCAAGCGCAAGGCCCTTCTCAGCACGGGGCACTGTGAGTCTGTGCAGGGAGCCTGCTCGGGAAGCCAGCTGGGCTTCAACCCTTGACCTTCCGTTTTGATCCCATATTTAGATGGTTCTGGTCCACTTGGAATAGAACACGTCCTTTAAACGAGCGGGCCATTCAGGTGCCCTCAGATTCCAGTTAGTCGTTTAGATTTTTGGAAAATAGCAAAGGCTTCCATCTCCTTATCCAGGTCTCCATCCTTCTGCTTTAAATCATTTACATTTTTAAAAAGTCAGCTTGGATCATTTACTCACAGGTTCTAGTGTATTTAAGAAGCTCAAAAGAAAGGAACAAAGGACAGGAGTAGAGGGGGGCATGGCCCATTTTGTCTGATGGTTGGAATGCACCAGAAAGCAAAAAGCTTCTAGGAGTTCTTACGTCTGTTCAAAGACATTGGCTAGCTTGTTCTAGGCATGACCATTTTTATACCGAAACCAAGCAGATGGTTTGGGATGGGGAAGGGTGTGGCTTAGTTAGCAAGGGAGAAGGTGCCCTTTAGGTGACTCCACATTTTGGCGTGCTTTTTGCACATAGAGAGGCTTAGGGAAGCCAAGCCTTCCAAAAGAAATAAGTCCCTCTCTCTGTGGGGAGAGAGGTGAGGCAGGGAGACAGGAAGTTAGGACCAGAGCCAGAATGAAATACTCAGAAAACAATTAACACCTTCTGATAGCTTGCTGCCGGCTGAGGGCTTTTCAGTGGGCTGGAAACCTCAAGTTCCCAGCGAGTTCTAGGAAGCAAGTACTGGTACCATGAACTGAAAAAGGAGTTCTTTCCACCTCTTTTCTTTCTTTTTTTTTAAATATAGAAAGACCTGTTAGAAGAAGTAGTTAGAGCAGAGAGACCACATTTGTACCTTTACTCCCTTTAAGTTGGCCTACCTTCTACCTGGGTTTTAATTTATTGTCTAAGTAACGCTAATTGTAAATAGCTATTTTCATTATTAAATTTGACAGTTGCATGACATGCTATTCTCCAGGGGTCCGCAAACTGTTTTGTATGACCTGCAAGCTAAGATTATGTATTTAAAAGGTTCAAACAAACAGAAGAACAAAGAGGACTACACGGCAGAGACCATGGGGCCCGCAGAGCCTGGGAGATTTGTTAACTGGTCTTCTAACAGAAACAGTTTGCAGAGCCCCAGGCCACCCACCTGTGGTTAGGGACAGCTCAAGGACCCAAAAGCACTAAACGTGGGCACAGGGGCTAGCCTGTGCTAGAGGAAGGCCTAGCCTCCAAACCACGAACCACGGTCTCTCAGGCGCCACCCTCTGAGACCCCGCTTTCATTCCCCTGGGCTGCAGCCTGGGAATCAGGATTTTTACAAAGTCCTCAGGTGGTTCTGGTGTAGCTAAGGTTGAAAAGCACTGCCCCGAGGGCAGTTGTTCTCAAAGTGGAGTACGGCAGAACCAACCTGAACCTGCCCAGCCAGGCAAACATCCTGTCCCAAATGCATGGGGTAGAGAGCGCAGAAGGACAGGGGGAGGCTGGCCAGGGGGCACAGCAAGGCCTCCAAGTCTTGCTTTGCAATCTAAGGCTGGAAATAACTGGAACTGTTCTTCTACTTACAACTGAGGCCCTGGAAGGTGAAGTGAGCTGCAGGAACCAGAACTTGGGATAAGAATAATACCACCAACAGCAATAATGAATCCCTCCCTTATGAAAGTTATCCTTAACAATAATTTTAGCCTTGGGCTCTATTTCTCATTACTACATAGGTTTGTCTTTTAATTTACAGAAGGTACCCTTTTGGTAAATTCAGGGGTTTAAGCCCACCTCACAGTCGTGAATGTTGAGGCACACCTAAGTTAAAGACCTTCCCCAGATCCCACAACTAACACATGGCAGAGCTGAGATTCAAACCCAGGGAGGTCTGGCCTCAAAATTGGGGAGGGTGGGGAGGTGGGGAAGTTTGCCCATGATCAGGCATGATGTGGCATTTCAATAAATCTAAACTGGGTGAGCTTGTGGACATAGAAAGCAATTATTCCCCGCTCTCCTTATTCTTGCCCAGTGTCTCATGCACCCTTGACAGGAGGTGAGCCCACACCATCCAAAGGTTGGATTGCTGACGTGCCATCGTAGAAAGAATTCAAGGACCAGAAGCTAAAGATTCCATTTGAGTTGTCGAGAATGTAGTTGCTACCCACAGAGCTGGCTGGGTCTTTAAATTCTTCCCTCCTCATTTTGGAAATTAGCAGCCAAAGTTGCACATAAATATTACATACCACATATTATCATCACCATCAATAATAATGAGGCATCCTTTTAGAGTTCTTCACACTTCCAAAGCGCTGGAGGCTTGTTATTTCCTGATGTCCTTGAATTAATAGGCTTGGTAACAACCAGAGGCAGTGGGAGCTCAGAGATCATGGCTGTTGGCAGCACTGGGAGCTGCAGTCCTCCCAAAGCCCAAGCGCTGGGCTGAGAACCAGAGATGTGCACTTGAGGGCCAGCTCTTCTCAAACTTACTCAGGGAGAAAGCAGAAATGACATCTATCTTCTGGGTGTCTCTGGCCAACATATGGGAGCAGACCAGCTCCTTCTCCATCTTCTAGTCCTGGGACATGCAGGCAGCTCTCCAAACTTCAGGAACAATGTAGAGATGCTGACGGTGATGAAGTAATTAGTATGTGGTTAGGGAGCCAATGTACACAATATCTAGACTGTTCAGATGCCAAGTCCGTTTCTATAACATCCTCCCTCTGTAACTCATGGAACTAAAAGTTCTTCCTTCTTTTTTGGAAAGAATTAGGGTAACAGTGTGGGGGTTGTTGGTTAGTTGCCATGTGAGTGCATTATTTCCTTGCCCAGAAAGGTCAAATATCTTTAAAAAGACAAGAATCTGTGTGTTTGCTCTCCTGCAGGGAGAAGATTCTAATACTTTCCAAGGGGGTTTCTATGTCCCTAGAAAATATGTTTTCACAGGGCTGAGATGAGGCAACATGGTTTATTTATCAGGGAGCTTAGCAGCTTCCACACTCTCTTCAATAAATTACATCACTTTCTGGACTTAAGACCTAAAAGATTTACATCCAAGTCCCAAAGTGAAAATTGGAATTTAAATTTGGATGCGTAAATGTTCTCTCCCTCACCCTCCTATACATAAGCACACAATTCTGTCGGTCCGTGTGGTATGGAAGAAAGCAAGCTGAACCAGGGTCTGGATGCCTGGGATACCGGCTTCTAGCCCCGTCTCTGCCCCCTCTGGCGTCCCTGGGGTCCACAGGGGCCCTGATCTGTGCCTAACATAAGACCTTTCTCCTGGGATTTGATAATCCAGGTCTTGTCTACAACTACCCCAAATAGGAATCTTAACTTTTTGGTTGGGGGAATTCATAAACCTCTTTGGGGACCTGCTAACACCTATGGAACCCTAGCACATAAATAGTAACATTTTTTCATATAATTTCGGGGGCCTCCAACTTAGAACCCCTTGGAAGGAATGGTCTTTTAGGTTTACTTGCTAAGCCATGGTGTCCTTCTCCAAAGACAAGACAGGCACTATTTTGAAAGCAAAGGAGACATTGTACAAATCCTACTCTCTGGGAAAGGAGACAAGTTTTTATGTCATTGAGGCATTTTTTTTTAATTTCCTGCTGCCTGGAAAGGATTGTCTGTGCCTTTCTGATTCCCAGCGAGCAGGTTGTGAATGTACTTAAGCACCAATTAGTGTGCAGCATAATGAAAGCTTCTTCGCGGGCACCCCTCCTTCCACCCCAGAGCATCTCTGCCAGAGCACAGAGCCTTCTGACTCCCATCTTCCCCCCGATGGAGGCTGCTACCGCTGGCGGGGTCAGGAAGGAGCAGGCCGCACAGTCAACCAGTGCTTGACTGGCCTTCGAGGTCACTCTTTCTGGGGTCCTTAAGGGCCTTCTTATCCCCATAGGACAGAGGAGGACACTGGCTTATGTACATAGGACCGACCTGCCCAAGTTCACATAGCCAGTAAGAGTGACAGTAATTTTCCCTTCATATATGTAACAGCCCAAACCAAGCATCAGGGAACCAGGCTCACGTTCCTATTCACTCCCCAGCTCTCTCCTCCTAGCACCAGGGATGGTGGAGGGAAGAAAAGCCCCCCTCCCACCCACACTCAGGATCATGCATCAGCTGTCACACAAGGACCACCTCCCTGAAGCTCACAGGTGTCCGCTGTGGGCTCAAGCAGTGTCATTTCCCAGCCGGCTCTCAGAAACGATCAGGTCAAGTGAATAGTGGCTGCAGCTGGGGACTTGGGGAGGAGGCTGCACTGGGCAATTTGCACTCGGCTGGGGATCGCACCCTGGAGGAGGGGGCAGCAGAGGGGGCCTGTACATCTGAGGACCTGGTCCCCTGCGTCAAACCTGGTGGGGGTCCTTGTTGAGTCTGAGCGGGGTGGTCGGTGTTGATTGGGGGCCCAGAGCGCCTCCCACATCCTCTAGACTGCTTCAGGGAGCCGTGTCTTACACCCCTTCACCCTCAAACGCACACAACAGGAAAGCATACCCTGGGCCCTAAGAACAGATGCCCCGTGGGGCTCCAGCTCCAGTCTAAGCCCTAAATCCAAGCTTGGGAGGCCCGCGGGGCCCAGAGCATCTCCCATTCTGTCTGGCTCACTGGGGGCTGTGGATGTTTGGGAGTCTCTCCCTCTGCTCTCAGAGTCATGGCCACCCAGCCCTCTGGCCTTCTCGAATTTCTGTCAGGCACTTACAGGTGACTGTTGGCTGGACCACCTGTGGGTGGATGGTGGGGTGACAGGGAGGACCTGCTGCTTCCATCCCAGCTCTGCGCCTGAGGTGGCAGAGCAGAACCGACCAGGGAGGGCAGCGCTGGCTGGCCTCCTGCCCCGGGCCTGTCTGCAGTTGGCAGCCTTTTTGCCTCACCATGATCACGTAGCCTCAGATACAGAGGCTTAGGTGCAGCTTCCAAAGACCAGCCCAGGCCCAGTTTCCTTGCCTGTGTACAGGGCCTGGAAAGTTGTCATGGGCAGCGTGAGCCCACATATGCTGGAAGCTGCTTTGTGGAGGAGGGAGAAGGAGCTCTATCAGTTGTCATGCCCCAGTGTCCCCAGGCCCTAGCTGAGGGCGGAGAGCAGGGCTCAGTTGTGCCAGAAGCCTGCTGGGTGCACGTGGTCTCATCATCAGCTAGGAGCTGGGAACTAATCAGAGAAGCCTGATGCGGTGGCAGATCCTGGAAGGCAGCCCAGCTCATGAAATGGCCTGGCAGGAGCCAGACGAGGACATGCTCCTGGGAGGCAAGCACCAGGAGCTGGGGCAGGAGGATCTCCAGACTGGAGGTGGGGGGAGGGGGGGTTAGAAAGGCTCCTCTAGAGCAGCACAGGTGGTGGATGGGAGGGTGGACCTATATTTCAGACAAGGTTGTGTGTTTTTGAGTAAGTTTCTCCATCTGTGAAATGGGGATCCTAAGAGTGCCCACCTCTTAGTTACTGTGAGAAGTACTATAATAATTATGTCATCACTATTATAATTATTATTATTCCCATCCTCTGTGCAAGCAACCAGTGAGCTAAAGCCTGGAGAGGACAGAAATAGCAAACCCCATGTCCTCGTACGGGGCTGCTGCCATTCCCTGGTGGCCTTGGGCCCACTTGCCCAGGACAGACGCCATATTGAAAAAAATGAGGTGGGGCTGTGGAAGACAATTTGGCAATTCCTCAGTAAGTTAAACATGTGACCCAACAATTCCACTCCTAGGCATTACCCAGAGGCATTGGAAACAGGTGCCCAAACAAAAACGTGTACATGAATGCTCATAGCAGCTCTATTCACTATAGCCAAAAGGTGGAAACAACCCAAATGTCAATCAACAGATGCATGGATAAGTAAAAGGTGGTCTATATATAATTCAGCTGTAACAAAGAATAAAGTACAAATCCATGCTCAAGCATGGATGAACCTTGAAGACATTATGCTAAGTGAGAGAAGCCAGACACAAAAAATCATATATTGTATGATTCCACTGATATGAAGTATTCAGAGTAGGCAAATCCATGGAGAAGCTCAGTGGAGGTCTCTAGGAGCTGGGGGGAAGGGGAGTGAGGGGTGAGTGCTCAGTAGTTACAAGGTTTCCATTTGGGGTGATGAAAAGTTCTGAGCTAGATAGTAGTGATGGTTGTACAACATTGTAAATGCCCTTAAGGCCACTGAATTGTACACTTTAGAATGGTCACAGTGGTAAATTTTATGTTATGTGTATTTTCCCTCAGTAAAAAAAAAAAAAAAAAGGAAAACAGTGGGTGGAACTGGGGCCAGGTGGGGGTCAGCAGAAATGGAACTATCTATAAAATGAAGGGTCTCTCATGATCTCAGATGAGTCTATGATAAGGGATGTAGATTTCTATGATGTAGACCCCAGCAGTTATCCCCCTGCTTCTTTTCACTGGGGACTAGTATGGGGGACAATATGCAATTAAAGAATAAAAAAGCTAATGCCCACATCTTGGTCTCATAGAGTGCTAAAGCTGGGTTTCTTTGTGGTTCCAGCTTTCGGGTAAGTGGGGAAGGGGGAGACAGTGATCAGGTGGGCTTGAATGGGGGGATTCCAGGGGAGTAGGACACCCCTTCAGCCAGAGAAGCTATTATCTGTTTTATTTTTTTTTAAAGCCTTTATTTATTTATTTGACAGAGAGAGACACAGCAAGAGAGGGAACACAAGCAGGGGGAGTGGGCGAGGGAGAAGCAGGCTTCCTGCTGAGCAGGGAGCCCGATGTGTGCCTCGAACCCAGGACCTTGGGATCATGACCTGAGCTGAAGGCAGACGCCCAACGACTGAGCCACCCAGGTGCCCTGCTATTATCTGTTTTATATGTTAGGTTCTACATACAAATTTCTTTGAAAGAATGTAGCTAGAACACCAACTTGCTCATAAAACGAGGCACAGAGAGAGACAGTGATTTGCCCAAAGTGCTGACAAGTAGTGAGGGAAATCCTGAATTAGACCCCCTGACTCCTGGGCCTCTGCTTGCCCACCCCCGCCCCCCAGCCAAACCCCATCTGCTAATGCCTCCATAAATATCATCCCTCAGTGTCAGCAGATGTTCCTAGCATCCTTTTGGCAATTCCCCTTTTTTTGGGAATCACGGGAAGGGAGGACCACCCTTAGTGCCTGTCCCCAGGAGGGAACAGGAACACACACAGTCCCCAACAAATCCCCTCATGCCAAGCTCCAGCCTTCCCTTCGGGGGTGATGACCCAGCAGCCCCCCACCCGGACAGGGGCTCAAGCACGTGTCTCCACATGGGTGATGAAAACAGCAGCTCTTTCTGGGTGGAAATCTTATATCCATTCATTCACGAAGATCAGGGAAATTATAATACAGATCCATCTCCGAGTGTGGGAAAAATTATAGACTGTATTCTTCACTATAATTAAGCTGGTTTTTAGAGGGAGCAGTAAGTATATTAGGCAATGCATTTTTCTTTTTAAAAGGTGTCTTTGAAACCTAATGTGTCAAAATTAAAACCCTGTGCTCTTTGTTCAGAGAGGTAGTGGTTTTCCTCATTGGGTTTAGGGTTTTACTTCTCGCTGTCGGCTCCTCTGCTCCCCTAGCCTGGTCCAGCAGTGCAGGTGGTCAGCCAGGGCCAGC
Source organism: Halichoerus grypus (assembly GCF_964656455.1). Lineage (NCBI taxonomy): Eukaryota > Metazoa > Chordata > Mammalia > Carnivora > Phocidae > Halichoerus > Halichoerus grypus. Next base: position 79,745,669 of record NC_135717.1, on the reverse strand, counting down.
TGCTTGGACTGACAGTGGGCTGGGTTGGCCCACCCTTGACCGCCCTGGACAACACAGTGTCCACTGCAGCCTCTTACAGAGCTACAGCAAATCAACCAGACACAGGCCTGGTTCTCCCTTCAGATGCCCACACTCCATGGCGGATTTTAAAAATTCATTTAAAGGAATGCTTCTTCCCAAACCCCAGAATCTGGTTTATAACCTGCTAAACCATTTGGGTTTACTTAATCTAACTTCATAAGTAGTGACTCTAATTCTATCACTCCCTGAATCAGAAAGTTCACCAGTACCCATTGCTTTCATAATAAAGTCCAGAATCTTGAGCCTGGCATATAGCTAATTTGTCACCTTCTTTGACAAATTCCTACTTGTGCTTGAACTCTCACTAGTAGTTCCTCTCCTGGACACACTTTTCTCTCTGAACTTCATGCATTGGGTTGGATGACGCTGATGACAGTCTCCCATGATGGGAGCTCTCTGAGGTCGGGGCCTGCTTTATTCATTCTCTTCTCTTTAATCTCCAGCCCATTACATCACATAGCCAGGCCTCGAGTGCTCAGTGAATTAACAGATTAATTAATTAGTTGATCTCAGAAGGGAAAGGAGATACATGAAGCACCAACAAGACCACCACAGCAATGAACGAGGGGTAGGCCTACAGCGGGCGGTCGCAGAAGAGCAGAGTGAGTGGATTGACTAGGGGTTGATGAAGGAGGGCAGATGGGGGACATCTGGGTGCAGTGGTAAGGGTTGGGGCAGGAAGTGGTGACTTCTGGGTCATAATCCTGAAGATTGGTGCCCTGGGTGGGTGGCTGGATGGGAGTGTCAGGGATACCAGATGGCCGGGTTGGTGGGGGAGCTACTGACTTAGTTTCAGCTGGGCTGGCAGCCACATGAGAGAACCTAGTGCCCAGCAGGTTTCTGAGAGTCGTCAGCTTGGGAGACGTAGGTAGAGCTGGGTGTGAGTGAGGTTGAAATGGATTGACAGGAGGCAAAGCGCAAAGAATGGTCCCCACCTTGCCCCCGGAGGTAGTGCCAGCCTTTAATTAAAGGAGCACACCAAGAAGAGGACCCAGCCAATGAGACTGAGGAGAGCACAGAGTCAGTGACTCAGTGTCATGACGTCATGACATTCAGATCAGAGCAGATTGGAGACACGGGAAGGATTGGGCAGGGGTGGGGCCATGACACCAGCCGCGGAGAGAGAGCTTCAAAAGGAAGGTGCGCTCAGTAGTGTCCAATTCAGCAGAGGTGAAGCAGGATGAGGTGGGAAAAGCTGCCTCTGGCTTTGGCGATCAGAAGTGACTGTGGGATGAGTGGAGGGGAGGGGGTGGCTGGACTGTGGTGGGCTGCACCATGACCGGACAGGGAAGTGAAGCTTCAGGCCCAGGTGGTGAAGAGAAGAAGGGTCCGGCAATGATTTGAGAAGGAGACAGGATGCAGGGCCACGTGGGACTTGGGAGGTAGCCTGCGTGTCCACCAGGTCAGGCTCGGGAGCCTTCCACCTGCAATCGCTCGCATCCTGGCTCTGGGTGCCAGTCTGCTTGGGGACCACCACGTTGCTCTTGGAGAGGGAGCTACAGTAGGCCTTTCTTTCTTCTTCTCTTTGAGTGGGACACTCTACAGCGAAGACTCTGACTCCTACGGACAGGATTCAGTTAGAGACAAAGCTGGGCCTCTGAGAGAAAAGAAGTTTCTCTCTTTTAATAGTCCAGGGCAGGCCAGCTGTCCTGCTCCACAGTCACACAGGGATCCAGGTTCCTGCCCTCTGTTGTCTCTGCCCTCCCCAAGGGCAGGATGTGGTCTCCAGGCATGGTCCCCTGACCAGCAGCATCAGTAGACCCCTGGAAACTTGTTGGAAATGCAAATTCTCAGGCACCACCCCAGACCTACCGAATCAGAATCTCAGGCTGGGGCCCAGCTCCTTGTGGCTATAAAAGCCCTCCAGGGGATTCGAATGTGCCCTAAAGTTGGAGAACCATTGCTTTGGGGGGCTGTGCTTGTTTGCATGGTGGAAGCTCAGTTTCAGGCACATCTGTGCTCCTACTCCCAGCGGCAAGCCTGGACGTGGCCCTTCCACACACATCCCATTGTCAAGAACTGCCAGTCGGCCAGGTCTAGCTGGGAAATGTGGTTGCTACTGAGGCGGCCGCGTACCCACCTGCAACTCCGTTATAATAGAAGGAAGGGGGGACAACTTTTGACAGACCACTAACAGTCTTGGCTATCTTAGAAATTAGACTTAAATCCGTTTTAATCCACCTCCCATTCTCTAGAAAAAAGAGGAGGATAGCTACCTGTAGATCAGAGTTGAGGTTTATATGTTTAAAAAGGTGCATGGGGGTGGGAGGTTCTCAGTGGTACCAGCCCCCCAGTGTCTGCCCACCCAGTATATTTTTGTGCTGCCCAGGCTCTGTTTGCAAACCTCTAATAAAAGTCAAGAGTCCACCCAGCTGGCTCCATCAGACGGAAGGCACCCAGTCCCGGCAAGGAACACAGGAGAGAAGGAAGATCAGAAATGAGCAGCTGGGTGCTTGCCAGGGCAGCTGTGGGCACCCACATAGACCATGCCCTGCACAACTCCAGTGGCAGCCACTCACGGGCCCCTGATGTGTACAGCGCCTCCTGGAGCTGAGGGGTGTAGCTGCCCTGTCTTTGTCACATTCCTCTGAGCCATCCCTCTGCTGAACCCCAACACCTTGGGCTCTGGGGCCTTCCTCCTGCCCTTGCTCTTTACCATATAGATCTTGAATGGGCCGCCTCTGAAACCTCCATCCTTGCTTGGAGGCTTCTCATGGAGGTATCTCCGTGCTCCAAGTACCAAGCTTGGACAGAGAAATCAACTCTGGCTGGAAGTGACTTTTTTCTTTCCTCAAATCCTGATGAGGGGCACCTGGGTGGCTCAGATGGTTAAGCGTCTGCCTTCAGCTCAGGTCATGATCCCAGGGTCCTGGGATCGAGCCCCACATCGGGCTCCTGGCTCGACGAGGAGCCTGCTTCTCTGTCTCCCTCTGCCTCTCTCCCTGCTCATGCTCTCGCGCTCTCTCTCACTCTCTCTCTCTCTCTCTGTATCTCTGTGTCTCAAATGAATAAATAAAAAATCTTTAAAAAAAAAAAATTCCTGATGAAAGGCCAGAACTGAGAGGTCTTGACTTTGACACCAACACCAGCGATGGGTGCCTGGGTCTGCTAGAGGAGCCTCAGCCCCCTCGGTTATAAAGTAGAGGTGACGGCACCTGAGACCATTAAATGAGAGACCTGGCCTCTTCACTGGCTGCCACCGCAGGGGGCTGGGGCTTCCGACTCCTGGCCAGGGAGTCAGAGGGGCGCCAGGGCCAGAGGTGGCTTCTCAAGACCCTGAAACACCTTGTCTCCATGACTAGGAAATCTTATGTTCCTGAAACACAGGCAGAATGACTTGCCTCCCTTGGATCGGGCATTTATTTAATGAGCTCCTTTCAGGTTGGGTGCACACACACTCTTACCTCTCACAGCTCCGCTGCTCTGCTGCTGAGCATTTTAAGGAGGAAGCCACACGTGGTTGGCGCCGAGATCCCACAGGGGTGGGCCTCCGGGACTCCAGGCTTTCCCAGCCTCTGCTGGACAGCCACCTGGAAGGACTGGAGCGAAGGCAAGGAAAAGAGGGTGTGCGGTTCAGAGAAGGGGGTTACCTGCACGCTCACCTTCCAAACCTGTCAAAGCCGCCCCTCCTGCTGTGGTTTCGTGTGAGGTCTGATTCCATGAGGAAGAGCCTGACAACGCGCCAGGGGTGTCCCACCAGCAGGGGCCGTCCTGTCACTGTTTGTGCCTTGTTTGGGTGTTTTTCCAAAGGATTTTCTACTTTGGCATACCCTGGACCAAGGTCTGCGTTTCTTACCTGAGGCTAGAACTGAAAGATGAGGGGAAAGAGGGGACGACATGGAAAGCTCTGGGGAGAAAACAGAGCAAGTCCCTGGGCTGGCTTCTTCAGGCTCCCCAGGAGGCTCTGTGCTAGACCACGGGGTCCTTCACATTCATGCAGGTTCAGGACCCAGAAGGGAGGGAGTGAGATGTGCTTCTCTCTTTCCCATCATCTTTGACTTAGGTGTCCTGGGGAACTGGGTGAGAAATATTTGTATGACCCTTAAAGAGTGAGGGAGCTTTCCCATGGCCCCTTAGTGCCCATGTTCATCTGTTCATTCATTCGTTCAACATCTAGTGAATACCCATGTGTCAGGTGCTGTGGTGGATGTTCAGGGTACAGAACTGAGCTCAGATTTTAGCAAATAATGCAGTTAAGGGAAATGCTTTAGGCTCGGTGAATGGGGGCTGGTGACCCTGTGTGTAAGAGCGTGTGGCGGGTTGGAGAAACCTACAGCAGGTGGAGGGGATGGGGGCAGAGAAATTCGGAGGCTTCAGGAATACTGACTATCATTGACAAGCACTATGAGATAGTGGCAAAGAGCCAGGATTGAACAGCTAAACTGTGACATTTTTTACATGAAATGGGGCACTACCAATAATCATGCCTAGGCAGTAGGTGTAAACCAAGGTTGTACCGAGGAAACTGGTATTGTGCGGGCAGACTGGAGCATATGGTCCTTCTGAGAAGAGTCCACCCTGAAGTCAGACTGCCTGACTCCAAATGCCACCCCCTGTTTACTAACAGTGTGGCCCCGGGCAAGTTCTCTGACCTCTGTCTCCCTTTCCTCGTCTGTAAGGTAAGGGTGATGCTCATGCCTACTCACAGGGTTATTGTGAGGAGCAAAAGAGGTACTACTTACAAAGTGCTTAGAACCATCCCCAACTCATGGCACATGATTAATATTAATATATTAATTAATATCAATTAATATCAGCCATTGTTACTACTAGGCACATGATCATATACACAGAGCCTTAGGTGATACAGCAGTGCTCAGAAGTTACCATGCCAGTAGTAAGTCCTGGAGTAGAGTGGCATCTCTACCCAACCAAGTGAGCGAGATAGTCCTTCCAGTTTTGTGGATGAGAGAAACTGAGGCTCAAGATCATAGAGCAAGCCAGAAACAGAAGTGGGACTAGTAGGTGCAAGCCTAGTCCTCCTTGACACACAGGAGTGGGGATGGGGGCACCAGTGAGAAGAGAGGGAATGGATAGGGGCACATCATCACCTTCTGGGCTTAATGACATCATTGGCCCTGCTTTGATGGCAGAAGCCCTGCCAGTGCTGCCCATGGAGCCCCACCCACAGGACCCCAGGCTGTGGCCCTGCCTTTGAGGGCCTCCTCACACCCCACTGAAGGTGTTACTTTTGCAGTGCCGTGCCGTGTTGAGAGCCAAAATGAGGTGCTTCATGATCCCTATATCCCCTGCTTTCCCCCCACTTCTATTCATTTCATAAAATGATATATTATTTCAGCAACATGATTAACAAAACTGAAGAATACACATTCTTTTCAATGCACATGGAACATCCACTAAAAGAAATGGTTTTCTGGGCCATAAAGCAAGTCTCAACAAATTTCAAAAGACTGAAATCACACAGAGCATCTTCTCCAGCCACAGTAGAATCAAGCCAGAAATCCACAAGAAAAATACTACTAAAATATTTCCAAAATGTTTTAAAGTCAAGTGACACACACATAATCTTGGAGGAAAAAAGGAGTTGCAGTGGGAATTAGAAAAATACTTTGAAATGAATAGTGACAATACCACAAATCAGCATGTACAGAAAGCAACCAAAGCAGTACTCAGAGGGAAATACGTAGCCTTCAATGCGTGTGTGCACTCTGAAAAAGATCAAAAAGTTCTACAATTAAGATCTCTGCACTTTACTGTATGTTTGTTAAGCTTCAATTTTAAAGATTTTATTTATTTATTCATTAGAGACAGAGAGAGAGAGGCAGAGGGAGAAGCAGGCTCCCAAGGAGCAGGGAGCCCGATGCGGGACTCGATCCCAGGACCCCGAGATCATGACCTGAGCCAAAGGCAGACGCTTAACCATCTGAGCCACCCAGGCGCCCAAGCTTCAATTTTAAAAGTTTAGAAAAACAGAAAATCATCTGATGTAACAAATTTACATGAAAATACAAGTGAGTAATGACATTTAACTATATCTACATTCTAAGAAAGATTTATCTAACTAAAGTGATTTTTGTCACACGTTCAAACTGGAAAATTTCAGTGGTCAGTGTAGGAGAGTTTAGAAACCTTTTGAATGGACCTTAGGCCAACCCATCCAGCAGGAGGTTATATGAAAATTGCATTTTAAGGTCATGTGGGTAAAACAGAGCTTAGAAAGTAAGATGTTGATGAATGATTTAAAGAGAGAGAGAGAGAAGACTAGGAAAAATGAACCAATATATTTTCGTAAGTAGAGATTTAAGCCTAGGAAGTAGAAACGCAGGGAGTTCATTCCTGGTATCAGTGGGCTACTTCTAGGATCACCCTTAGAAAAGGCCCCCTACAACAATCAGTTGCCTTCCAATGTATAATTGATTCCTCTATACTTCTATAGAAAACATAATTCTCTATAATTCTTACCCTGTCTCCTTCCACCACTGGTTATTTGGTAGGTTCTCGTGATTTTGAGGCTCACCTTAATATTAACCTTAGTTAAATCTTATTAATATTTGTATCCCTTTTCTTTTATTTATTTTAATTTTTTTAAAGATTTTATTTATTTGAGAGAGAGAGAGTGAGCATGATCCAGGAGGAGGGGCAAAGGGAGAAGCAGACTTCCTGCTGAGCAGGGAGCCTGATGCGTGGGCCTCAATCCCAGGACTCTGGGACCATGACCTGAGCTGAAGGCAGATGCTTAACTGGCTGAGCCACCGGGTGCCCCGTATCCTTCTTCTTCTAAAATGACTTTCCTGTCTAAACCAGTCTACTGTGTTCAAGTAAGGTCCTGACTTTCTGCAGTAGATTCTTCATGTCACCCAGAAACAGGGTCTCCTGTCACGGTCATCTAGGTAGAGTCCACTAGCAGGTGGGTGGGCTTAGGTGCAGAGGCCGTGAGACTCTATCACCAGCTCTCAGATACATGGCCTCAGGCTGATGTATTCTGTAGGGTTACCCACACATTGTCCTCCATTAGAGAGGCTCTTAGGGAGTTGGTTGTATTGATTCCTTTGTTCTTGTGTGGCACTGAGCTTATAAAATGACAGTGCACGTAGTTCTTGTGAATTCTCCATCCTGTTGGATCCTCACAACCACCCTACAAGGGAGATAAAGCTGGACCAGCATCAGGTCCATTTCACAGAGGAGGAAGCTGAGGCCAAGGGTCACACTGCTGTAGGTGATAGCTGGTATTCACACCCAGTCTTCTAACCTGCTGACTACTACTATCTTTGTTTGTTCATTGATTCTTGTCAGAAGCACTAGGGAGGTCCTTATTTCATGGGTCAGGCTGCAATTTACAAAAAGACCCAGAAAAACATACCAAAGTGTGGTACCCATCTCCAGGCAGAGAGTCCAAAACTCAGTTTATGTGTAAGTGTGGAGAACAAGGGAAAAACCAAACCACCTGCTTCAGGTTATGAGTGGAGCCCTGATGGATGCATATAATGCATGTGGGCACTTGCAAATAAAGTAAAAAAATAACCCATGTACTTAGGAAAATATATCTCTCCGAGCATAAAAACTAAGACTTCTTAATGCTAGGATTTTAATTCAGGGTCCGCCTACAGCACCATCCATATGACGCTATAGTTAGCAATCGAACCTTAAGTTTGGTCCAGAAGAGTTTGGTCCAGAAGTTTGGTCCACATTCATTTACCTGCACACAACAAATATGGTGATATAAAGAAACAGCTGGTGGCAGCCCAGAGGCCCCAGGCCAGCCCATGCCCCACTGTAACCCTAGCAGCTGCTGGCTCCCCAGGCTCGAAGTCGAGGAGATGGAGGACCAGGGAGAAGAGGGTAGTCCCCCCAGAGGATTCCCCCAAGCAGTTTGGTATCTTGGTGGTGACAGCCAGCATGGTACTCCCGACCCAGGAATGCTGGCCCCACCACCTCCCGCAGCCCCCGCCTGGGGTCTCTGCCTGGGGAAGCTTCCCTCATGCTTAGCTTCAACCAGAGGCCACCAAACTGAAAGAAGTTACGAGAAGCCAAACCTAGAACTGCCAGACAAATGTAAAACATCTCCATCCACGCTGTGCATGTCTCTCCACGTTCTAGTTCTGTGCCTTGGTTTCCTCTTTGGTAAAAGGGGTAGGACACCATCATGGGATCGTTTTAAGTAATAAATTAATTACTGCACATAGAGCATGTAGCTCAATGCCTAGCATGCAGTTAGCACTTAGTAAATGTTTAATTATTATTATTATATCAGCCAGTCAATCTTGTTGGTGCCCATGGAGCTAGGAGACCAGGTCCCTCCCCTGCTGCCTATCTGCAGTGTGACTTTGGCCCCAGTATGGACCCCCCCTCCCGGGCCAGGCTTGGCTTTCTTGGTTCTCAAACGGGCCAAGCTAGTAACCCCTTGGGCATCTTTTAGCTAACCCATTCAGAGGGTTGGAGAAAACCCCACTTTCCTGACTGCTTCCGAGGGACCATCCACCCACCGGGGAACGGGTCTGCCAAGTGGAAATTAAATGAGAAAAAGACAAGGACAAAAAAGGGCAAAGCTGTCTGCGTGGGGAAGAAACCACGTTACGCAGGACTGCGACCGGTTTCATTAGGAACCTAAATTAAGTTATAAATTCAGCCACTTAGATTGTGTTTTTCCTTTCCAACTGTTGTTGCCCATCCTGCAGGCATGGCCCCTAGTTGGCCAGGAACCCAGAGGTGGAAACTGGTGCTTACTGAGCAGAAGGGGTGGGGGAGGGGTTTCCCCCTAGCAAATGCACACTGGTTTTGTGTTTATTTTAGAATCACTCAGTTCCCTGGAGGGTATTATGCTGAGCGAAATAAGTCAAACAGAGAAAGACAGGTATCATATGACCTCACTGATATGAGGAATTCTTAATCTCAGGAAACAAACTGAGGGTTGCTGGAGTGGGGGGTGGGGTGGGAGGGATGGGGTGACTGGGTGATGGACACTGGGGAGGGTATGTGTTCTGGTAAGCGCTGTGAATTGTGCAAGACTGTTGAATCTCAGATCTGTACCTCTGAAACAAATAATGCAATACATGTTAAGAAAGAAAAAAAGAAGAAGAAGAATGTAGCAGGAGGGGAAGAATGAAGGGGGGGAAATCGGAGGGGGAGAAGAACCATGAGAGATGATGGACTCTGAAAAACAAACTGAGGGTTCTAGAGGGGAGGGGGGTGGGAGGATGGGTTAGCCTGGTGATGGGTATTGAGGAGGGCACATTCTGCATGGAGCACTGGGTGTTATGCACAAACAATGAATCATGGAACACTATATCTAAAACTAATGATGTAATGTATGGGGATTAACATAACAATAAAAAATTAAAAAATAAAAAAAAAAAGAATCACTCAGTTCCCCAGGAGCCCCCTCCCCTACCTCAGATATGGGGTGCTCACCCCTTAGGAAATGAAGAATCAGGGCACCCCCAACCTGAGCTTTTGCGAATGGGAGCAGACAGAGAAGAGGCTGGCGAGATCCCAGGAGTAGAGAGTGTAGGGAAAGGAGAGAAGTCACAGCTAAGAGTGGCCAGCAGGATTGTCCCCAGGCCCCTAACCTGATTTGCTAGCCTTTTCTGCGGCCACAGTGCCCAGCCAGACCTCCAGGCCTTTGCTCACATCACACTGTCCCCTGTCCTGTTCTGCCTGCGGTGGCCCTACCTGTCCCCAAGGGTGAGATTCAGTGCCCCCGCCCCCACCACCGTCCCAGTGTGGCAGAGTTACTGCCACTTCCCGTGTGCCACCATCAGGGTGTAGAGGTGATCTGCATGCCTGTGCTGCACACCCACCGTTGCTGTGAGCCCTGCAGGACTCACTCCAGTGGCTCTGAGGACCGCTCCTGGCACATCACGGGGACCCCATGCATGTTTGCCAAGTGACTGGAGGATGGGGCTGGCCCAGGGGCTGACGGTGCCACAGTACTTACCTGTGATTTCGACAGTCTGCTCCCAAGGACTCCACACCCCCTGCCGCCATCACCCCCATCACCGTTAGAGGACTCAGCTCTGATGCCCAGCCATCCCGCAGGGGGGTCCACTCTGCTCCCGGGTGCTCACCCTGGCTGAGCCTTGCCCTGTGCAGCACAAGTTCCCACACATCTGGCTAGCCCACTGGGCTCCTTCCACAGACCCTCCATCTTTTCTGCATTTTGAGACTCATTTCACTCAGGGCGGGGTGGGGGGTGGCAATAGAAGAGATCATAATCCCCAGTTCTCACGGCTCATGACTCTACACATCTGGCCTGATGAAAGTCCCCAAATCTATCACGTCGTCATCAAGGCATGTGCAGTTGCTTTTCTGAGCATCTTATGGCATGGGTCCAGCCCTCAGGCCACTGGCTGACCTTGACTGCCAACTTTGTTCTGCACTCGGAGCCTTGGTCTGGAGGGACAGGCACCCCAAAGCCACACTACCCGGCTGTCTGGGAAATCTCTGACATCTCAGCAGGAACAGGGTCCGAAATGTGCATTCGGAGCAAGAGGGCGCACCCAGCTCGAGTTCCACCCCCACCCACTCAGTTCTGTCTATTCAGATGCAAAGGGTAATCATGGTGCAGGGTTATGGTCCTCGGACCAGCAGTAGCAACAGCACCTGGAAGTAGGGTGACCCACCATCCAGTTTGCCTGGGGTGACCCGGGTTTAGCACTGAAAGTCCCACATTCTGAAAAATCCCTTGGTCAGTCCTGGGCAAGCCGGGTCATTAGCCACCGCAGATAACTCTGACACTTGTGCAGGAACACCACGGCCCTGCCCTGTGGATGGGAAAACAGACACCCAGAGAAGGGCAGTCCGGAGCCCGAGTGCCGGTGGCTAGAAAGGGGCAGAGCCAGGGAGTCCCGCCTCTGAGCGCAGCTCAGCAGCCTGGCTCAGGCAGCAGGTGCCGCAGACGCACCAAAGTCGAACCAGTCGGCTTGCTAGGAGGTTAAAAAGGCACCAAAAAGGACCCAAACCCGTTGCTGTTGTCAGTGGGCCCTGGGGTCAGGCAGGGAAGGTGGGGACGGCCATCTTCAGAGCTGGGGGGACCCCGCTGAGCCTGGAGCCTGTGGATAGGCAGCGAGGAGCTGGTGCCCCAGATGCAGGCGCAGCAGAGCCACGGCGCGGAGGGAGGGGCAGCAGGTCTCGTAAGAGGCCAGAGAAGGGATCAGCTTGGCTAAAGCGGGGCTCTAGGAGACATGGTCCCCTCTTCTTTGTACTCAGGCTAGTCTGGGACCCCATGACAAAATGCCGACTACCTCCTCCGTGGGGGCAGGGGTGAGGTGTCTCTGCCCTGCCTGCCCCCACTGTCTCCTCTTGCCCCTTAGGGACACTTCCTCCCATTGGTTCGGAAAGCCTGACTCCCCCAGACAGAAATAAAACCCACTTAGGAAGGTAGTCTGTTTCCCGCAAATCCTCAGACACTCCTCAGAGCTCAGTGAACGTGGTCTCGGAGGCTCGGAAGCCCTGGTTCCTCCACTCCTGGCAGGTCAAGTAGCATGTGTTTGCTTTTCTCCTCTCCAGGGGCTACTGTGGCCTTTCCCACTCCCACCGCCCCTCCCCCTTCCGCCCCTCCCCCATGTAGTACTCTCTAACCACAGGGGAGGCCCAGGAAAGCAAGGTCCTGGAGAGGGCTGTCCATTAGGACAGCTGTCCGTCTGCCAGGGGTCCCATCCCGAACCATCTGGCAAGTGGGCTAGGAGTGCCCACCCTCCTAGGAGGCTGGTTGCTTCACCCTCCCTGTCCACCTATCCTGGGTCACTAGGCAGTAGAGTTAGTGGCATTTGATGTCCCAAAGCTGGTGCACAACAACAGGAGGATGTTCAGTGAGGCCATCCTTAATGAGACTTGCATTTCAGAGAGCCCTTTCAGGGGCAGATGGGCTGGGGCTGATGGGTGCCCGGCGACCAGTTAAGAGGTTAGTGCTGAAGTCCAAGAAAGAGAGGACGAGGTCTGAACCAGACCAGTGGCAGCAGGGATGCTGAGCAGGGGACAGACACATATAGGCAGGCAGTGAGTACCACTAAGAGACAGCGGGGGAACCACCCCAGGGAGGTGGAATAAGAAGCCGTGTGAGAGATTGACATGCAAGGGAAAGGCTAGGAGAGCAGGGGAGTATGGGTCCCAGAAGCCAGGGGGCAGGGGCTGGGCCACAGTGCCACATGCTGGGAGAGATCCCAGTGACATGAGGTAGTGAGGATTCACCTGTGGCAGAGTGGTATCAGTGCAGGATGGTGGTGAGTTAGGGATCCAGGACAGGGGAGGAACAGGAGATTCAGGCAGATATTTTCAAATGAGAAGGCTAAGGAATCAGCCAGAAGAAGGCCTACGGTAAAGGAGCTTTTTTTTTTTTTTTTTTTTTTTTTGCATTGAAAAGAAGGGAAACTTGTGATTGCTGATTTCCCTGAGAAAGATTGTACTCCAAAACCATCTGAGACCCAGGCTTTTTTAAACTGATGACTCTGCCCTTTCAGCTCATGGCTCAAAGTAGCTGCTTGAGCCGCAGTCCTTTCCTCAGCCTTGCAGGCAACAGGAAGAAGGAAAGGATGAGGAGAGACATGCCCCCTCCTCAGTCTAAGGATATTTCTAATTATCAGAGATAAAGGATGACGTTTATTGATGATAGAGGGATCAATCTACCAGGATGATATCACAACCCCAAATCTGTATGTACTCTATAAAACAATTGCAAAATATGTGAAGCAAAAAGAACAGAACTGAAGGAGAGACAAATTCAGAGTCACATGGAAGTCTGTAATATACCTTTTGAACAGAGAGTGGAACAAGCAGAAACAAAATCAGGGAGGATATAGATGTGAAAAGTGCTGCTAACAAATTTGGCCTAATGAACACACACAGAGTTCCACACCCTGCAGTGGCAAGTTTCATGGCACGTGAAACATACGCACCCAGAAGCTGCATACACCCCTTCTGCCTACGTGCCATTTGCCAGCAGTTAATCCTGGCCGCACCTAGCAGGAAGGGGTGCGGGGAAATGTCTGCTCCAGGTGGCTAGTACCCACTAACACTGAGGGATTCTAGTCCTTAGGCAGAAGGGGAGAACAAGTATTAAGGAAACCAGCCATCCTGTGTCCCTTCCTCGTCCCCTCCCCTGAGAGCAGGGCACAATGGGTAAGAGCTTGGACCAAGTCAGATGCTCCGCATTCTCTCCTGGCTTTGCCGCTTACTTGCTGTGTGACTCTGGACAGTTTATGTAACTTGGCTCAGCCTCAGTTTCCTTATCTTTCAAAATGGGAATAACCTGTACTTCCTAGGACTGTTGGGAAGATGGATTAAGATAACACGTGTAAAGCACTTAGTTCCGTGCCTGGCACATAATAAATGCTCAATAAATGTTAGCTGCACAGAGAGGTTAAGTAACTTAGCCAAGGTCACACAGCCAATAAATGACAAGACTAGCTTTCAGATCCAAGCATCTGGCTCCAAGCTGGTACTGACACTTCTTCGGGACCTCTGGCAGCCCCAGCACAGAGCCCTACCTGTAGTGGGGATGCAGTGGGGGGACTGGGGGACTGCTACCACCAATTAGCCACGTCACTTTAGAGAGTGTTAATTTCCCCACTCCCTCTGCAGAAGGTTGACTTAATGAGCCCAACATTTCCCATGACCCTGACATTCTGTGGTTCTGTCTTCTCTACCACTAATGGCTGAAAATTTTACCAATAGAAATGTGTTTCTTTTTGTTAAATCCCATCTTCTGCCTCAACTCCTTTTTTAGAAATACAGTTTTCCTTTAGAGGGTCCTGACCCCTTGGTTTATAGGACTAGAAGCATCTGTAGCATGGTTCTGTGGGCCCTGGTTGGGAGAAGAGGGGGAGGCAAAGGGAGAAGAGATGCAGACAGGAGAGGCCAGGCCCCAAACAAACCATCCATTTAGTCATGGCCCGCAGCAGCCCAGTGGCGCTCTTGTCAGGCACCTGCAGGATGGCCACGTAATAGCTCCTATCCCAGTTGCCCGGCTGACCCCATCTGTCACCATTTCTCACACTTTTTTGTAGGCTTCCTTTTTCCTCCTTCTGTATTTTTTTTTCCACTGCACTGCGTCTCAGATGAAATTGGAGAAAAATGGGTTTTGTCCTTTTTTAACCAGAAGACTAAAACTCTTAAATTACCTTCTTCAAGTTCTGCAAATAGAAATCCCAAATAAGACAGCCACCTTTTCCTCTCTCTCTCTCTCTCTCTCTCTCTCTCTCTTCCTCTCCCTGTCTTAGGAGCCCAGGAGCTTGAAATAAAAGGCAGGATGGTGGCTTAGGAGGAATGATCCGAGCTTGGCCCAGCACCGGCCAAGGAAAAGGAGCGGGGCAGTGGCAAGGAGGGCCCAACCGGAGGTGGGGAATGAGGGAGAAAGAAATGGAAGTGAGCAAAACCAGTGCCCCATTGCTTGTGGTTCTAGAGTAAGAGGTCCCCTCGAGAGAGCGAGTACCTCAAGGAGCAGCTACTGTGTGAGTGTTAGGCCATGGATGGGTGCCTGGGGGAAATGGAGCCCAGGGGAAGCAGAGAGTACAGGGCTGTTGTTTAGACTCACCGAGAAGCACACAGGACCACGGGCACAGTGAGCCTCCCCTGCCTGCGTCCGCCCACTGATGTCACACACGGTTCCCAGAGACTCCAGCAGGGGGCAGCAGGACAAGGAGAGGGAGCATGGTTCCAGGGCAAAAACTAGGAATTCTGGGGCTGGAGGCCTGGGTCCTAATCCCTGCCACACACACTACTAATAATAGCTAATATCTACTGAGCGCTTACTGCTGAGCACCTCACAGAGATGATCCCATTTAATCTTCCAAACAAGCCTGCGATGTAGGCTTCATTATTCTCTCTGCTACAGACGAGGACGCTGAGAAATGGGAGGTTGCACGACTGGCCAAAAGCCTCACGTATCTTGTGGCAGACCTGGGTTTGAACCCAGGGAGTCCGACTCCAGAGCTCTTGTACTTCTTCCTGCCAAACAACTGGGCCTGCTTTGCTTCCTCATTTGGAAAGTCATGGTGCAGGGGACCTTTGGGGTGGACTGGATGAGGTTGACGTCCTTTCCAGCGTGGACCGCCTGATTTGGGGCTCATGCCTCACCTGTGCACACAGAGGTCCCGTTCAAATGATGCAGAGTGCCAGGTAAATTTGTGCCCTGCAACCCTGATGAGACAGGGGAGGGGAATAAGAACACTTCCTACTGTAGGAAGACTTGTAGGTTGGAGTTATGGCAAAAGGGCAAAACCGAGATCCAAAGGGTCTAGAAAATTCTGAGCAGTTCACCTCTATTGTGCATCCGATAGCCTTTGCATTTCCCTGCTCTTTGCTCCAGGTTACATACCCACAGCCTCAGACCCACCTGGCCAAACAGGCTAGGAAGGAGCTCTGGCTCTGGGAAGGGCGAGGGGGTTCGCTATGGGGCCCCCTGCCAGCCCCCTGTATCTACTTCTTTGCAGGCCCAGCAACCATGGCCCATTACAAGGCCGAGCAGGACGACTGGCTGATCGTCTACCTGAAGTATTTACTCTTCGTCTTTAACTTCTTCTTCTGGGTAAGTGAATCTTGCACAGGCATCCCCTGGCCCAGCACGGAGTGAGTCAAACCACCTTTGTTCTTTGTGAGTCACCACTCGGGCTGATTTCTTCCAAATCAAAGACCACCCATGGGCAAATTCTGCCTACTCTAAAGCAAATATGTACATTTGCCACTGAGGGGGAAGAAAAGAATCTGGTCTGCAGGTTGGCGTGGAGTCCGGACCACAAGGCATCTGAAGAGAGGATTCATAAACATAACAATGAGCTTTGTGCTCCCGCGGCTATACAAAGGGTCCAGCTCTATCTTCCCTGCTAACTTGTTGCACCAGGGCCTTGTGGGAAATGTGCCTGCCTGAAATAATTGCCTGTTTTCCACCGTTTGCCTTTCATGGTTAACATTCTCCAGGCCCCAGGGCAGAGAAACAGAAGTCCTGGGGTCGGGGCTGGTGCGGTGGGAGTGGCCTCCATAGTGACTCCCCTCAGGAAGCCTGCCCGGTGAGGTCTTCCAGGCAGAGTGGAGTCTGTCCACTTAAAGCAGTTATCGAGGTAATCGGGAGCAGAATACCACTGGTTCCGCGAAATAACCAGACACTGGAATGTGTGTATTTTATATTCCAATCTCCCTAGATCTGCAGCGGCAGAAGGGTGCTGGGAGAGGAGGCTTTCCTAGGCTCTGCTGTTTACTGATGGTGCCGCCTGGGGCACGCCACTTAATAGGGCTGAGTCTCTTCCCGCAGCTACAAAATGGGAATCATTTCTAACTGCCTGGGATTTGTTAAAAATGAGACAACAGGCCCCAAATGGAGTCACTTAATGCTAAGCCTCATGTCACCAAACCTAGACTTAATTACAGTCGCAGCTCTCCCAGAAATGGCATCTTAAACCAGTCAGTCAGGAATCCCCTGATGAGCACTAGTTAGGTAATCCACCTGCTAGACCCCTGCCTTCCCCTAAAGGAAAGTAACCTTGCAATAACCAACTTGCTTTTTTGCCTAGCATAACATCCTTAGTCCTGCTCCCTTCTGGCTGTAAAAGTCTTTCCTTTGGTGCAAACTCATCGATGCTCCTTTTTATCTGCTAGATTGGATGCTGCCTGATTGGAATCAATTTCTGCTCAAAGAAACCCTTAAAACATTTAATATACCTCAATTTATCTCTTAACAGTTCAATTAGCAGATGCCCTAAAAGGGTACGTGGCAAGTGCTTAGCTCAGTCTCTGCACATAGAAGGCATTCAGTAAATGCAACATTTTGGATATGTTAGCTGCAGAAGGCTTGCAAATACCACCAAATCAGCCTGCTGGTAGAGTGGAGCTGAGGTCCCCGCTTCCCTTGGGAAGAATTCCCTCCCTTGGCAGAGTCTTAGAAACATCTCAGAAAGGCAAAGGCAAAGATAGGTTATATCTACGTGTTCAGGGTCTTTCATTAAGACTAAATAAATTGCTTGAGATGGGGGGGTGCCTGGGTGGCTCAGTCAGTTAAGCGGCTGCCTTCAGCTCAGGTCATGATCCCGGTGTCCTGGGATCGAGTCCCGCATCGGGTTCCTTGCTCAGCAGGGAGCCTGCTTCTCCCCTGCCTGCCATTCCCCCTGCTTGTGCTTGCTCTCTGTCTCTCTCTCTCACTTTCTGTGTGTCAAATAAATAAATAAAATCTTTAAAAAAAAAAATTGCTTGAGATGGGGAAATGTGTTAAGACCCTGAAGAATCATGTTACAGGAGTTAAGGATTAGTGGGCACGGCAAGGCCAGGGTTTGGGAGAGCCTTGGAGAGTAGACACTCATTTGATGCTATCTGTTAAAAAGTCGAATCATTTGATGTTTGTTTAAATGTCTTTTGCAAATCCCTGAAACGAACCATAAACTTATTTTATTTGCAACTTTTATCTTCCTGTGCAAGAGTTTCCTGGAATAGTAAAGCTGGCTTGATGAAGCCAATGGACTAATAAAGTCACGGTGATGTGATCAGTAAGCTGTGTGGGTGCAGATAGTTTTGATTCTCAGAGGTAAATCCAATAATCCAATAGAGGGCTTAGGATTCTCGTTGAGTGAGGATTTTTTTTTTTTTTAAGAATAAGTATGTTTTTCCCCAATCATAAAAATCTGTGTCTCCACTACGGATAATCCCTAAAATACTGAAAAGTATAAATAAGAAAATAAAAATTGCTCACATTTCAGTATATTAGGTTCCTAGGGCTGCCTGTATAACAGAGTATATAAACTGGTGGTTTGGTTTGGTTTTGTTTTTTAAACATTTTACTTATTTGAGAGAGAGACAGAGAGCATGAGCAGGGCAGAGGGAGAGGGAGAAGCAGACTCCCTGCTGAGCAGGGAGCCTGACTTGGGTCTCAATCTCAGGACCCCGGGATCGTGACCTGAGCCAAGGGCAGACACTTAACTGACTGAGCCACCCAGGCACCCCATAAACTGGGTGGTTTTCAAACAACAGAAATTTATCCTCTCATACGTCTGGAGGCTAGAAGTCCAAACTCAAGGTGTCATCAAGGCCTTGCTCCCTCTCAGACTCTGGGTAGACTCTTTCCTTAACTCTTCCTAAATTCTGGTGGTGGCCAGCAATTCTTGGCAATCTTGGGCTTCCGCTGCATGACTCCGATCTCGGCCTCTGCCATCGGTTCTGTTCTTCCTGTGTGTCTCTGTCTTTACATGGCATTGTCTTCTCCTTAGAAGGACCCCACTTGTATCTGATAAGGGCCCATCCTGATGACCCCAGGGCAGAGAAACAGAAGTCGTGGGGCCGGGGCTGGTGCGGTGTTGTAACTTGATTACATCTACAAAGATCCTATTTCCAAATAAGGTCCCATTCACAGGTACCAGAGTTAGGACTTCAGCAAACCTTTTTGGGGACACAATTCAACCCATAATATTCACCATCCAGGGATGACCCCAGTTGACATTCCCTCTAGACGAGGCCCTGATCATGACAGGAGATGGTGGTGACCTGCACCATGGGAGTGATGGCAGGGATCAAAATATTTGGAGAGAGTCAAGGGATTTGGGAGGTAAAATTAGGTCACAAACTGGTTAAGAGGAAAGAAAACATGTAACTTTGGGTGGATGGTGAAGCCCCTCACTGCAGCGGTAGACCAGAAGGACAAGCAGTTTGGCCTCAGATGGTGAGGTCAGATGGAGGCATGGTGGGTTTGAGTTGCCAGGAGACATCTGAGCAGAGATGCCCTGTGGGAAGTTGGCTCATGGTTCTGGATCATTCCCACCCGATGGTGGCTGCAGCCACAGAAGTAGGTGAAGACCCCCAAGGACATCATGGAGACTGAGAAGAGAAGCGAGAA
The DNA here is from genome assembly GCF_964656455.1 of Halichoerus grypus. Lineage (NCBI taxonomy): Eukaryota > Metazoa > Chordata > Mammalia > Carnivora > Phocidae > Halichoerus > Halichoerus grypus. Next base: position 79,726,822 of record NC_135717.1, on the reverse strand, counting down.
TGAGATGTTGAGGGTCAGGGGTGAGTCTAGGCTTAACAGTGGCCCCCATTTGCCCTGACTGAGAGAACTCCTGAGATGTGGGACTTTCGGTGCTCCCAGCAGGAGAGCCCCAGGCAAGCTGAGAGGAGCTGTCCCCCAGGAAGCCTGGAAGAGGGGCTGTCAGGGCGGTGGGAGGCAAACCAGGAGGGACAGTTTCCCAGAAGCTGGAGATTGGGGGGGGTGTTCAAGGGAGAAGATACAGCAAGTATTTTACGGCCTGGAGAGAGGCCATTAGGTTTGACCACATGGTTTATTGGTGGTTGTAGTGAGAGAACTCTCGGGAGAGTAGTGGGGGTGGGGGTCGAGGAAGTAGGCCATCAGTGTAGACAACACGTGCTGGGCAGCAGGAGAAGAGAGAGGACTCTAGCTAGCAGGGCCAGAAGGCTGCTGTGAGGTGCTCGGCCCAGAATATCTTTGGAAGGGCCCTGACCTTGCCTGTGACCACCCTCAGAGGCCCTTCCAGCCAGCACGGACTGGGAGTCTGTCTGTTCAGTGTTTGCATTCCTTTAGGAGTGGTAGGGAGAGGGACGTGGGGGCGGCGGCACAGGCAGATGGGCAGCGAGCATGTTACCCGAGCAGCTACCAGTGAGGGGGAGCTTCCCCCATATAGATCTCCCTGCTTTGGGATAAAAATACCCCTGCCTGGGGGCCTGGCTGGACATGGACCAGCTTCCCAGGGACCCATTCAGCCAAGCCTCATCCACCTTATGATAGATGGTCCGTTTGGGGAGGTTCAGGCCTCAGTGTCCAGTCCAGAGGCATCCCGGCATTGTCCCCTGGATCCGCTGCGATCTCCTCGGAAGGAGACAGGGGACAGACTGCTGGCCCATCTCCTCCCACAGCAGAGCGCAACGTCATACATCTTGCAGTGAGCAAAGGCCCTGGGAACTTACCAGAATTCCCTAGGAACGGGGCGTGTCGGTGAAGTTCCCTTCCCACAAGAGAAGGGTCCTCCCCACATACACCCCAGAGCCCAGCTGCCAGCCCTCCACCGGAGCCCCTCTTACAAGACACGTAGCAATGCCAGTGTCTACACTGGTCGGTGCTCGCAGCCCTTCCGCCTTCCTCTTAGGCTCTACTGCAGAGCATCAGGGAGGGTCTTCAGACAGCTCCAGGCTCCTGCTCACTAACGCCCCTGGCTACCACCCCCACCCCTGTGCCGACACAGAGAGGGAGCCCAGACAGCAGAGGCACACTGCCTTTGCTAGGATGATTGGGGTGAACGCTCGTACTTCCTTTCCCCCAAAACACAGTGTTCCTTCCCCGTACATCACCTTGCCAAACTCGGTCCAAATCCAGCACAGCGAGGATGAAGAAGCCCTTCCTCGTGGCAGTTATGATGCGTAGTGTTTGTGAGCCACTGCTGGATAAAGACCTTCCTCGGATTATCTCATGCGATCCTCAGATCAACCCCGAGAGTCTGTCTGGCCATTATCTTCGGCAGGGAACAGGCTCACCCAGCTCAGAATCTTGCCCAGAGTCTTACAGTGGTCATAAAGAAAGCTAGCACGGACCCCAGGCATTCTGGTCAATGATAACAGCCGACAACTCCATCCCTGATGTTTGTTAAGCGCTGTTCTAGGTGCTTGGAATGCATCAGCGGACAGAGTCCCTAGGGTGCATCGCACCTCCTGCCGCGGGCTGGCTCTGGGGAAGGCCTTCACCTGCATCGTTCTGTTTCGTCTTGCCAGCATCCCCACAGCCCTGAACAGCTCTATTAGAGCCCCACTGTGCGGAGGGGGGAGCAATATGCCCAAAGACCCAGAGCTGGAGCCCAGCTCTCTTTCACCCCTAAGACTACATATGAGGCCACCAGCTCTGAGTCCTGGCCTCCCCCCCAGTGTCTTCGGGGCGTACGTGGATTAGTAAGACAACAGAGCATGCCGGGAAGACTCAGGCTCAAGTTTGGGTTCAGATTCAGATCTTATTTATTTGCCATGGGACATGAGTTGCTAGGGACGGAATTGTGACCCCTCAGAATTCATATGTTGAAGTTCTAAACCCCAAGGGTAGGCTCCTAATCCAGTAGGCTTGGTGGCCTTACCAGTAGAGAAGAGAGCTCTCTCTGTATAAACACGCACAGAGGAAAGGCCATATGAGCACACGGTGAGGCAGCGGCTATCTGTAAGCAGGGACGGGGGTCCTCACCAACACTGAATCGGTCAGCACCTTATCGTGGGACTCCCGGCCTCCAGAACTGGGAGAGATAGAAATACATTTCTGTTGCGGAAGCCACCCAGCTATGGGATTTTATCATGGTAACCTGAGCAGACTAAAACATTAGCCAAATCCCTCACTTTTTTGGTACGGTCACGGGAGTGTCAGAACTAGAAGAGTGAGGGGCGCCGGGTGGCTCAGTCGGTTAAGCATCTGATTCTTGGTTCCGGCTCGGGTCATGAACTTGGGGTCGTGGGATCGAGCCCCATGTCAGGTTCCACACTCACCTCCCCCTGCCCCTCCCCCCACTCGCTCATGTGCTCTCTCTCTCTCTCTCAAATAAATAAATAAATCTTTTTTAAAAGGCTGTAAGAATTAAAAGATGAACATTTGGGAAAATAGCCCAGTTTCTGACACACACTTCGTGCTTGGCCACTGTATGTAGCTCCTTCAGTGGACTAACTTATACCTCTCTGTCCGTATGGCACTGGCTTTAACACTCAGGATCATGACCCAAGTGAGAAATACATGGAAGCATAAGAAATGCTCACAGAAAGAATTGTGCAGAAAACCAAGCTTACCCTTACTGTGCACAGTGCAGTCTATGTTCTCTTCTACTTTGTGGCATTTTGTTCTGTTTTCTGATGCAGGTTATATCCCACCAAATTTATGGCACAGCCCTAGTGGTTTACATTGCAAAGTTTCAAAACCAGAGCAGTCGGATGGTGCGAACGGCCCCTGCCGTCCACCCTAACGCGGGCAAGACGCAGGTGCCAGTTAGTGGTCACGTGCCAGGCCTGGCGGTCTTGACCAGACTTTAAACCCTGTCTCCCCGCCTCCCAACCAACCATGTCATGCTTGCACAATTTGAAGGTCATGAATCGGTTTACACTTTGCATTGATTCTTACAACCACTCTTTAATATCTCCATTCCCATTTGGTAGAGATGAAACTGAGGCTCACGTGCTTGTCAGAATCCTCTGTCACTTCTGGGTTTTCTGACTCAATGTCCAGTGCTCTTCCCATCTGCGGAGACCACTGACCAATAATCACAGCCATAGACCCGCTGCTCTGATGCTTACTTGGAATCCAAAATGTCCCCAAGGTTCAAGGTTGAACCTGAATTAGGATGTTTCCATGGTGTGCGCATTCAGACATGCTGAATATGAAAAATCTAAGCAAGACTTAGGAAGCACCACAATGGATCCTCATCTCCTGTGCCCAGCCTCCCCCCCACCTCTGGTTCCCTGGCCCCCAACACTCAACCCACACCTGATCCCCCATCCTTCACCATTACCCTATCCCTGACTCCACCCCATGCCCCCTTGCATTTCGATTAACCCAGGATTGATTGGGACCATCTCAGTGGGCAGGGGAGGGCCCCTTGGATACAGCTCTGGGTCAGGAACCAAAAATGTCAACATTCTCATGCCTCCTCCCTGGCCCTAAAAAGAAAATGTGATCCGGCTTCCCTATGTGGTGCCTAGGAAATGCTTTTCTTCCCTCCCATTTCCTGCACAGCTCCTTATAGCTCCCATCATCCCTGCAAATGTTGTTCCCTAATTTATTTACTTTAATTAGCTGCTTGGCTATGTTAATAATCAAAATTTCCCCTGCCTCCCAGGAGGCATATGCCTGGCATAAACCCATATGCCAGGCTATGGGAGAATGGGGGGGGCGAGCTCTGTGCTGCCCCGGGGTGTTGTCTGAGACATTGGTATTTCCCCTGGGGACCAGTGGGGCTTGGCCTCCAGGGAACCCCCCCGGGATCCCTTAGAGGGGACATGGGCCAACACAGGAGGCAGAGATGGTGGAGGACTCGTGCCCCGGCGGGGCGGGGGGGGGGGGTGACTTCAGGACGTCTCTCTAGGACTCCCATGGAGAGCCTAGGAAGGAAGAGCCTCTGCTCGCTTTCCTGCCAGGGGTAGAAGGCCCTTCACTTTCACATACATCATCCCACCAAACAGGCTTCCGCCTGCCTCCCAGGACATGTCATCTGTGACAGAATGGGTCCTGCGGTTGGTGCTTCTACGGCTCCCCTTCTTAAGATGCTGAAATCACAGGACCCCCGTGGGGCTGAGGTCATCCCTCCCCTCAATGCTGTCCGGGTCTGCTGGGGGACAGGCTCATACTTGGGGGGGGAGGGAGGATGAACATTGGGTCTGCATGGGCCATCATGGGTGAGACTAGTCAAGGAGGAAGCCTGTGGGGACAGCCCTGAGCAATGTGGCTTGCTTCATGGGCAGAGGAGATTTGTGTGGATCAGCAGCCTGGCCGGTAACACGGGCACCAAACTGGCCCATAGGGTTCTTGAGTTCTAGTGCCCACTTGGCCCCTGGCTGGTTACGGGACCTTGGAAAGTCACCTCTCTCTGGGCCTTTGCTTCTTCATCCAGAATATAAAAGGGGCCAGACTTGAGTCTTCCCTCTGTCCCTCCCTCCCTCCCCCCTCCTTCCCTAGGGAGCTACCAGGCACTACGCTGTGTAGGGCTCTGCTCAGGACACTAAAATGAGTGAGATCTCACCTAGAGGCTAAAAGGGAGACAGACGAAGTGACAAATACAGCAATACGCCGTGACACGCATCCCTCTGGACACCCGTACAAGGCGTGGAAGCCGTGGGGAGGACGGGATGATTTGCAAGACTGGGGGCAGGCTCCCTGCAGGTTCCGAGCGGGGTTTGAAGGAGGAACAGATTCAACAGCTCCAACCCTCAGCAAATCCCGTGACCTCTGCTCTCGTCATAGAAGTAGATTTCTTTGGGGAGAGAGGGAAAGCAGTGCTGTGATTTCTTTTACCAAGGACTCTTTAAAACCAAAGAGCCAAGACAAGGATGACTTGAAGCAGAAAGCGGCGTTTAGCAGGACAAGCCTAGCCTTGAAGATTCAACTCAGTCAGAACTGGTACCCAGGCCACAGGGACATGGTGGGGAGGGGCTGGGAGAAAAGCTGGCTGGCCCTGGGGGGTGTTGGTCATTAATCAAGCTCAGGCTGGAGAGGGAGCCAGGCCGGAGTTTGGGCTGGATGCGGGGGCCGGGAAGCTGATGATGCAGGGGTGGGGAGGCAGGGAGCCAAAGCCGGAACGGTGCATGGAGCCGGGTGGGGAGAACGGCTGGGGACCCGCACACCGCTGTCCCTGGAAGGAGAGTAAGGAGTCCCTAGTGACCCTGGGGGTTCTGCTCTGGGCGGATGGGGGTGCCATTTATGAGACTGACCAGGGGAGAAGGAGCTCCCAGTGTGACTCTAAATGGGCGAACACACATCCAGTTCCAAAACCTTTCCAGTCCAGCGTGGAGCTGGGCAGCTAGGAGGCACCCAGCAAACACACACAGAAGTGAAGTACACGGCCACCCTGTGTGTTCCTGCCTCCCCATGTCATGGGCTTCCCTGCCACTGGAGGCAGGGGACTCTGGCCTGGGGGACCCTTCCTTATTGAGAGACCCGCCATCCTGGCCCCTGCTCCCCGCCCCCCACCGGTCCTGCCCCCACATCCCATCACGGAAACCCTTCGGTAGCCTGACAAAGAAAATCCTGCAATTACTTTTATATTCTCTGCCTGCTTTTGGGGGGTGGGAGGGTGCTGCCGTGATGTCTGTGAGGGCAGCCATGTGGGGCTGCTCAGGCTAATCCTCCTCCTGCTCATGTGATGACATGAGCAACGTTCTGGTTCTATAGATTGGAAGTTCCTAAAATTACAAGGCATGGGTGATGTGCCATGCCCCTGCTGGACCTCCTGGGTCCTTGTTGGCAAGAAGGCCAGCTTCACCCTCTGCGGGGCTTTCTGGCTAATCGGCTACAGGCTATAGTTTTGAAAAATGTAGTTAATATTCCACAGTTTCTGTAAAGAGCCCAATACTGTTGAATCAACTCTGTGCAAATAGCGGTTGAAATAGCTCACTGGGGTCAGATCTCTCTCCGCCCCGCATCAGTCCGCCTCGCAGCTCCCCTTCCTCTGCTCTTCCTGCTGATCTGGGCAGTCTCCACACAGCTGGAGTGGAAGCCATGAACCGCTGATCCAGAAGCATCTTCCTGGAGATGTATCGGCAGAAGGTTGTCCTCCAGTACTAACAGGGACATTTGACCCACGTGGAAGAGACCTCAGAGATGTTCTCATCCCGCGGCACCATTTTACAGATGGAGAAGCTGAGGCTCAGCCAAGTGAAGTGTCTGGTACCCAGACACATGGTGAGGCAGGGGCGCAGCCAGGGCTGGAGCCTAGGCCCGCTGACTTCTACCTCCCAGTCCTCCTCTGGTGACCCATTCCAACATTTAGCAGCTTTTACTGTTCCTGTCCAGATGCAAGATTGTTTTCTAAAGAGCTGACCAAGTCCCAAGATGCCCTGGAAGACTTGAAACCCTCTTGTTCCTGATGGCAAATCCCTCTCGGTGTCTCCTGCAGACAGTAACTTCTCCACCAGATGTGACACCCCAGGGGAGGGTTGGTGTCCCCATGGACATCAGAACGAGTATGAATGTGTTCCCTGGACCTCAGTCAGGGCAGTGGGTCACTTCAGATCGCTTCTAGACCCTCCCTCATGGCTGGGGGCCCTGCTGCCGCCCTGGCTGGCTTGTGGGCTCTCCCGGCTTTGCTCCCAGCCCTTTCTGTGACTGGCAAGAAAGCAGCCCTCCAATAGTGGAAGCAATACTGCTCCTCTCCCGGGGCTGCATTTTTTACAGCCCCCCTCCTTCCCCTGGGAGCCCCATGGGGGGGGGTTTCCCCTTTTTTCATAATAGGACTTTCATCCCTTTGGACTGGAAACTCTGCTCCTCAACTACCCCACCTTCAACCCCAAAGCAAACACCCTCACACAGACAGGGAAAAGGATGGAGTTCAAGTTCTGAACAAGTGTCAAGAGCTATCCAGGCAGCTACACTCAGGGCAGGGCCCCCAAATCTTCCAGGAAGCAGCTTCTTCTGTGAGATTCAGCACAGCACCACCTCCTGGGGGAGAGGGGCAGGACACTCTGACCCTCCATTAAATATGGAACCCAAGCTTCGGTTCTCTGAGGAGCCACCTGGGAACTTAATAAAATATTCACGCCTGGATCCCACTCCCAGAGATTCCAATTGGCCTGGGGTGTGGCTTAGGTTTCTTGGAACAGAAGAAAGGAGTCTCCTGGCTGCAGGAGACTCTGCAGCCAGGCTGAGAAATGCCACCTTCTCTGGGTGTCAAGGTGGAGGAGGCCTTAGAGACCTGTCTACACCAGGGCTCACTACGTGCTACAAGATTAGACTTCAGACCCCAAACCTGAATACGTTATTTTACGTGGCTTACCATTTCTCTGGCCAAAGTGTCCAAAGCTTTCTATCAGATTTTCAGTGGGTTCCATGTCCCCCAACAGATAAAGTGTCCCCAGTTAAGCCCACACATGCCCAGATGGAGGGTCCTGAATCTGATTCTCAGCCTATGGGGTTGACAAACCTAATGGTAATGGATCATGTGTATATTTCTATAAAGAGACTACACCCATTAAAAGATCAATGCAAAGTGGTCACATTGACTGTTTCATGCCGCTCAGAATCTCTTCCTGGCACTCTCATGTGCCTTTGATTAATAAAAAATGAGAAATGAATTATTACTTAATTAATGCACTGTATTTGGTAGGCAAAAGCCTTCAAAATATAAGATCCACAGGAAAAAGTAATCAAAGGAGTCCTTGGTGGTTCTAGGCTGGGCATCACGAGTCTGAGATAACCCCTTTACTGAAGATAGGAAGAAACTGACTCTCTTTAGGTCACATAGCTAGCTATGAAAACTTGGGACCCTTACCCAAGCCTTTCAGTCACACTGGGGGCAGGGGACAGAAAGAACATATGCAAGCTATTTTGCTGGAAAGCCTCACTGGACACAGTTCCCCTAAATCAGACTCAGGAACTCCCTCCCTGGTCATGGGGGCTGTACGGGTCAGAGAGAGCCTACACTCACAGAGAATTTCAAAACCTATCATAGTCCAGGATTTCACTGAATCTGAAGATACCACCAATTGTGAGATACACCGTTCTTTTCTGTACCACTAAGAAAATGCGCAGCCAAGTATAATCGTAAGATGCATCTCAGTTCCCATTCCATTTGGAGAGGCGCAGCTGTGTGATGTCCTTCTACCTGTTTCTCTTACCTGCTACCTGGTGGAGGTGCAGAGGGGGATAAAAAGCACTTGGAAGAAAGCAGACAGATTTTAAAAGCAAAGTGAGTAGCACAGTGGACCCAGCCCAACCTGTGGAATCCGAGGACAGAAAACCTGGCTTTGAATCTCAATTCTGAAACTTTCTAATGGTGTTACCTTGAGCACATTCTTCTTCTCTCCAAGCCTCAGTTTCTTCATCTGCAAAACAAAGCTATGTGCCCCCCCCACCCCCCGCCCCAGAACTGCAAGGCTCAGAAGAGAGAGTGCTGGGCTGCAGGATGTAGGTGCCTTGGGCACGGTAAGTGCCCGGAACCACCTTCTGCTCACTCAGCTGACGCCTGTGAGTGCCGGGAACAGACACTGAAATGTCAGGGTGGGTTATGCAGAGTCATTCTGGGACGGACAGGAGCCCCTTGTGTGCATGGCCCCAGCCAGGGAAGCTTGTGGAGCTTTTGATACACTTGAGGGAGATTCGCCACCCATCTGAGGAAGAGAACCCACCTTTAAGTGAGGCAGGGAGACTAGAGGCCACACAGAAGTCTGCTTCCCCAGGAGCAGAAGGCAGAGATGGTCAGAGGTCCCAGGGGTCCTGCCCCCCACCAACACCCCGGGCAGACAGCCTAATACTGCCCCATCCGGCACCTTGAGGACACACACAGGCACACACACACACGCACGCACACACTTCTGCTGAGCATACAAGTCACAGAAAGGGTCATTCAGCCTCCGTGCAGAAAGAACCAGGCCAGAGAGGCACCCCAGCTCCGTGCCCCAGGTACCCTTCCTAGGGAGCCATCGGCCTGACCTGCCAGTCAGCAATGCCCTGTCCCTGCCTCCTTCTCAGGGCTGGAAGAAAATGGGACCATTAGCAAGGAAGAAATCTCTCGCAGTCCTCCTGCTGCCTCAGACCGACTCCAGCTTGTGCAGCGTGCGTCCGTTCAGTGGTGGAGGGAGGCAGGGTGGCTCTGAGTTCGAGTCCTGACCCTGCCGCTGCCCCTAACTACCCCTAACGGTCCCTAAACCAGAGGCAGGACCTTGGGCAGTTGGCCTTTCCTCTGTGGGCCCCAGTTTTGTCATCTGTAGATAAGATGAGAAGCCCTGGCATGCTCCCCACATGGACAAACGTAAGGCTGAAATGGGGCGCATATGAACGTGCCCTACCGGGAAACGTGGGCCAGCCCAAGGAGCACTGGGCGAGGAAGGGCATTGCATCTCCTGGGGACACAATATGGTAAGAAGTACGGACTTGGGAATCAGCCTCAGATTCAAAATCCGTTCCTGCCACTTGCTTAGGTGTGTGACTGTGGACGAGTCTCCTAACTTCTCCACGCCTCAATTTCCTCATCTGTGGAATGGGTGACCAAACTATTCCCTCGGGCTCTTTGAAGGACTGAATGAGATGGTGCATAAAAAGCACCTGGAGCGTGGTGGGCGCTCTATTGATGGCAGCTGTGGACCCGCGGCGGCCACCTGCCCTGACCTGGGCTTTCCTGCAGGTTGGTGGGGCTGCCGTCATGGCCGTGGGCGTCTGGACCCTGGTGGAGAAGAGCGGCTACCTCAGCGTCCTGGCCTCCAGCACCTTCGCCGCGTCCGCCTACATCCTCATCTTTGCAGGGGCCCTTGTCATGGTGACGGGCTTCCTGGGCTTCGGCGCCATCATCCGGGAGGACAGGAGCTGCCTCTCCACGGTGAGTGCCCTGCTGGCGCCCCCAGCCCGCATTCTGTCCCCACATCGTGCTCCTGTACTGAGAACCACCCCCATGCCGTGGAGGCCCCTGGAATGGAGGCCTCGGGGAAGCCAGAGAGGGATGGTCACCCTGGGGTCTGGTGTTGGCTACAGTCTCTAGGTTCTTAGCACCTAAGCCAGTCTTGGTGGCCCCTCTACCTTACCTTTCCACCTCCCTCCTCCCCCTCCTCGACCTCCTCCTTCCCCTCCTCCTCCTCCTCCACCTCCTACTTCCAGATTTTATCATGCCACTTTTCAAAGATATGCAGAAATGAATGTGATAATGAAGCCCCCTGTCCCATCACCCACACTCAACAACTACCGTCTTCTGGTTCATTTGTCCCCTCCCTACTCCCTCTCCCCGCTTGGCTCCCAGACAGCGAGTGGTCTGTAACATTTCAGTGTGTCTCCCTCGAACAGAAGCGTCCTTCTTTAGAAAGCATGACAACATCATGATCACATCAAAAAAATTACCAGTCATTCCTTAATATCATGAAATAACCAGGCAGTTTCAAATTTCCCCAATTGACCCATAAACTGTTCTCTTTTCTTTTTGCAGTTTGTTTGACTCGAAACCTAAATTAGGTCCGTGTATTAAGATTGGGCAATTTGTCTCCCGAGTCTCTTTCAGTGTCTTAGTTGCACCACCTCTCTCTCTCTTTCTCTCTCTCCCCCCCCCATCTCTCTCTCTCTCTCTCACCTTCTTTGCAATTTATTTGTTGAAGGAACCAGGTCATCTGTCCTATGGATTTTCTGATTATATCCTTGTGACGTTGTTTAACATGTTCTCCTGATAGTTGAATCTAGAAGCTTGATCAGACAGAGGCTTGGTTGTCGGGGCAAGAGGATGTCACGGGTGATGCTGTGGGCAGCACAGGCTCCGTGAAGCTGGGAAGACTGTCCATCCAGAGCCGGCTAATCATGTCGGGAAAGGAAGCCAGGGCGGGACTGGCCAGGGCAGAAGCCAGACCCACCCCCTTGCACCCGTGCACTGTTGGCCAGGGCAGGCTCCCTGGTGCCTGGGTGGAGCCTCCCCCATTTAATCTCCTCCCAAAGGCCAAGCCCAGTGGGAGCAGGGGAGGCTACAGAACATGTGGACTTAGCAGGGAAGGGCCC